>NC_092214.1:69218342-69285371 GCF_043381705.1 Parasteatoda tepidariorum
TATATATATATATATTATATATATATATAGATATAGATATATATATATATGGGTGCATTTTTAACATTTACATGTAGTGTTAATTATTTTTCTATAGGTATTATTATTATTTTTATTAAAGATAAAAATATTTACTATACTACCATGTTTTTTTGAGCATGTTAACAGAAGGGAAAAACTGTAAGTCAATTTATTGGGACAGGTTCTATTAAAAAGAAAAAAAAATTCTACAAAACTGAAAAGCATAATTTGAAAGCTATACATCTGAATCTTAAGTCTATACAACACATAATAAAATATCAAATGATCATTAAAACGATACATATCAATCAATTACGCTGGTTAACAGAAGCAACTGTAAATAAAACATCCGCATCTTGTTAATGCTTTATCTTTTCAGAATACAGCAAATATAGCGCCAATTTTTAAATTGGGCATCGATTTCCAGGGAGATGTGGGACCAATTTTTGCCAACTCAATGGAAACAATTTAGTACAATAATTTTGTTAACAAAGAGGAAAAAAACCTGGGGCAACATTAAAATGCTTGATTTTTACACAAAAATAATTTTAAAATTATATATTAGGTAAGCAGGGTTACAGATTATATTTGCATAATTTTCACAATTATTTGCATTAAAATTATTTTCAATTAACAGTTAGTTTAATTGCAGTTAAAAAAGAGGAAAAGCAATTTACATAGTAATTTAGTTGTATCTGAAATATTTAAAAGGCATTATTTTCAAAATACTAATTTCTACGCATCTGTATTTACTGAAAAACGAATAGCAAATTAATTTGACTGCTTTAAAATGTTATTCGGAATTTCATTTCAGTAATTAAAATTATTTGAAATCATCGGACATGAAAATAAACTTGAGAATAAACCTCTTTACCTGCAGACTAAGAAGACAAAATGAAACAGCTAATAAAATTCTAGATATTTAGTGACACATTTTTTTTCCTTTAAATTTTGTAAAGTAAGAACTAATACTGTGGTCAAGAAAAAAGCATTTTCAAAAGTGTATTTCTTTTTATGATAATAAAAGAAATAAAAACTCGCTCTTTTCGCTCTTTTGTTTGTGAACAATAACTTTGCACACATTCGACATAAATTCAAAACAATCAAACATTATTTTTACCCCAAGAAATCAATTGATGAACAATACAAATAATCTGCAAACTTTGTTAGAATTAATTAACTTGCTTCTTAACCCTTTGACCTTTTTGTATATCTTTTGTCCAGACGCTTGAAATACAAGCAAAAATATATTTTGGTATTTTTTAATTACAAACGACAATCTAATACACAAATGTATTTTTGGTGTCTGTTTCTGTCGAAAGTAACTTTTTTAAAAAATTTATTTATTTATTTTATTTATATGTATTTTTACAATTCTTCTTTTTTGTTAAGATTTTTTTCTTAAGTCACTAATCATTCATTTTCGATAATTTAATAATTTAATAATTTCGATAATTGCATTCAAAAAGGTAGTTAAGAAAAAGCCGTAGAAAAAAAGAAAAAAAAAAAAGAAAAAAAAAGAAAGAAGCTCAGGAGAAACATCAAAAGGCTTCATTTGAAACAAGGGTTTGTAAGTATGATTTCTTTAGCCAAATATTTTTCTAAATTTTTAATACAATGAATTTATTAGGCAAAAAAAAGACACAATGATCGATAAAGAATAAAAAATATTCTACCCTTACAACCATGTCATTTATTTATTGATAAGATAATGATATCAGTTTTTAATTTTCTTCGCTTTCGTTTTCAGTTGGAAAAGTGTTTGCTAAACATTTATTTTTATGTTTTTTCAAATGCGTCAAAAATGATATTCGGATTATCACCAATAGTTTCATTTTTAAAAGTAGCTAGTTATGAACATGTTGTATCTAGGTTGTGATTCTGCAAAATGGATTTCGTTATTTTTACTTTTGGAATGTATCATGGGCATTGATTTAGAACAGAATGTTTGTGAAAATGTTGAATGCGAACCACTCATGGTGACAGAATGTCCTCATGGCCTCGTCAAGATGAAAGTCGGGTATAACGGATGTTGCGATGGATGCGTTAATAAAACAGGTAAACCATTTTTTAAATTATTAGACAATATCATGTTGTAGTTTTCGTTGTTTCTAATGACACTTGGGCAGGCCATGCTCGCAAGCCATTGGCCTTTTGCGAAGTGAGTCTGGAAGGTGCGCTTTTCGTTTGGCAAGAGAGCACCACAAGGATGAAAGTGCGTCTTAGCTCAGAACCCCATGGATAGATGGCAGTACCACTCATTCTTGAGGCCACCTCCTTAATTTAGACCTAAATTTGAAGGGGAAGAAAATTTTTACTAGATCTTTGTACCCATGGTACTGATCAGACACTGACCGCAGGACTTTTTAGATACCATGGTCATTATGAGCATGTATATCACATCTACTCGATGAATCTTAGCGGAGTCGAGGATCGGATCCCGGCCTTTCCGTGTGGAGTCCGATTCTCTAACAACTGGGCTACCACGGCCCAAGGCAATATAATAAAACAATGCAAAGGCAGGATTTTTATTTGTCAAATTTCAGATTACATGTTCAGGTTGTAATGGACTGACAGATAAGAAAAAAGCTGAAATTTAATTTGTTAATGTTGTGTTTTTACATTTTAGTGATATTAAAAGTATCATTTTGAAAAAAAAAAAACTGGTAGGCAATTAACGTTTAATATAAATGAACTTCTAATGTTATTGCCACTTTACTTAAAATACATAATTTTAGATGAAAATATAGCTACCTATATCATTAATAGATTTGATGTTCAGCCGAAAAAAATTTAAAAAAGGAAATTATTAAGCTACCAGTTTTTGTCTTTTTAACAAAAGTGTATTGTATAATACGAGAGTTTTGGTGTTTTTCGAACATTTTCAAATCCGAAGAGCGTTGTTAAATTACCTTAGTCGAGTAATTCTGATTAGTCAACGGTAGCTCTTCTCAGAGAAAAATATTTCTCTAAGAGGCCACGGATTTTTTATTAATTATTGTTTGATGGAGTTAAAAGTAACTTTAAAACTTCTTTTCAACTATTATGTTTTTCCTGAATACAGAAATTCTAATTTTCATCGGGATGTGAAAGAAAACAGAAAACAAATATATTTTCTGGCTTTGCTTTTAAGAATCTACATTTAAATGACTATTTTTAGAAAAAAAGCTTCAGGTAAACATGAAAACGATTTCAGCACTTTCCTTACATAAAACTATCAATAGTAATACTCACTAAATTTTAATTAATCTACATATAAAATGAGGTCATTTCTGTATGAGATTCGTGATAAAAAAAAGTTTTTTTCCTCATTTTTACCGTTTTAGAATTTCTAAATTTTTCTAATATTGCTTTTTTATTATATGATATTTCATTTTAGTTTAATGTCTTTGTAAAAAATATCATGTAATATCAATTTTCTAATTTTTATTCTAATTTTTTTTCTGAGAAAATTCTTTATATTTATGTATGCTTCCTTAGTAAATTTATGTATGCTTCCTTTGTTTCGGGCTTCAGCCCGATCCAAATATTTTTTTCTAGGCAATTATTTTTCTAATAAAAGAATACTTATTCAAAATTTTATACTTAAAGGAAAAATGATTTATTTTTTATACTTATTTCCTACATATTTCCTGTTATATTTTGCCTTAGTTTTTCTATTCGAAAAATGGTTTAGCTTTAATAAAATCCGACTTATTACTACTCGCTTATTTTTTAGATTATGCTCAAACTGCATGTCGGAAAAGTAAAAGTATTAGACAAGAACTTTTATCAAATGAACAAGACGAATATACAGACAATTTGTGGATCCCTGATTGCGAAGATAACGGTAATTATAAATTGAGACAGATGAAAGCAAAAAAGTAAATATCTATCTTTAATTTGACAAGAATGATTATATACACTAACAATACTTTATGACCTAAGTGTGCCCCTTTCTCTTTTTTCGTAAGTTTCCACTTTTTCCTATCCCCTTATTATTTTGCTTCAGGTATAGTTTCTAGCACTAATCGAACTTAATTCTAGAACCATTAACCTTTTAATTTTTAAGATAAATGCATTCTTATAATAAGTACAAAAAATTTTGCTGAATACAATTACATAATTATTAAAAAGATAAACAAACGAACAATTTTATAACCGATATTGCAAAAAAAAGAAACACTATTTTCAATTTTGACTTGAGCATAAGGATATGCTACTTTTTATTATCCGAAAGTTTGCAATTTGTTGTCATTGATAAAAGTTAAAAGTAATTAACATTTAAAAGTATGTTAAGTTTATATCAAAAAACTATTTACCATTATTAAAAAACTATTTATTAGCTTATTTTATATTTTTAAAATCGTCCCTAAAATAATAACCATAGGCAGCTATAACTTAATTAGCAATCAAATCGCGGTGAATATTTTCTAACTTGCAATGATTGTTTTTCTGCAAAAAGTTAGCAATAATTATTTTAGGGAACAAATTTTTTGTTGCATTCATACAAATTTTCAAAACTAAAATTAGTTTTGCTCCCAAAGCTGCAGATTTTTTAAAAAGGACATTTTTAGTCTATTTTTTGTTGAAAGGTACACGTTTAGAAACGTTATATATAAGAGGGGGTCGCGTGATTGTTGCGACAAATTTCTAGTGGTATTAGGGCACATTATCAGGATTAAAACTGCATAGGAACTCGGAAATGTTGTCTTACGGGGCTAGGGGTGTTTCCCTTATTTTGACCTGCTCAGAAGCATACGAAGAAACAGTTCATAATATGGAAGCGTCTTTAGCGGCATACGACGACAATTCCGTACATGATTCCTATGCAATTTTAATCCCGATGATGTGCTCTAACTCTCCTAAAAGCTTTTTGCAGCCTTAGGCGATTCCTTTTTGTACATAAAGTTTTCATACTTGTACATTTCGACGAAATTGTCATTTAAAAAAAAATAAACTAACAAACTGTAGTTTGGAAAGAGAAATCAATTTGAAATCTGTAGATCAGTAGTAGTAGACCAGATTTAAAACCAGTAATATCCAAGATCCATTAAAAAATCTCATGTAACGGAAAAGAAAAAATTATTCCCCTGTTCTTTCTAATAACGATTGATGGTTTTACAAACTCATTACCTTAGGAAAGAAAAATATTTCCTGTCAGCTTATTTTGCAACGTCACTAAAACGAGAGCATGGACTGTAATGACTTAATTAGATATCAATTCACAATGAATATTTTTCTAATTCGCAATGATTATTTTTCTGAAAAAATTTGTATAATTTTTTTCCCTAATGATTATAGTGGTATTGAAACTTATTATTTAGGGAACGAAAAATAATTCCTGTCAACTTACTTTAGATTTTTAAAACTGTTTCTGTAATGGCATCACAGCTAGTAATGACTTAATTCGGAATCAATTTGATTGTTTTTCTAATTCGAAAATGACTGTTTCTTTTTTTAAAAAATTAGTGATGTTTTTTTTCTTCTAATAATAGTGGCTATTCAAACTTATTTCCTAAGGAGGTGAATTGAAAGATGTAAAATGGTTCAGATAACGTGTATGCGTCTATATCAGTTTTATTATTTTCTTGTAGAACTATCTGTATGAACAATGATGGAACAAAATTATTTGGAGAAGAAATCTCAGAGTTGTCTCAAAATATGTCATGTAGTAAGTCATATAATAAGTCATGTATCTGCTTGCAAAATATGTCATGTATCTGCTTGAAATTGATTCATTTAACAGGGAACACCATCATGGTTTTTGAAAAAGAAAATTTTTGTTTAGCTTTTTGATATGACATACTTGAATTTTTTTTCTCTTTAATACATGATTTGATTTGTATGAAGAAAAAAAAAGATCATCATGAATAATTTTCGTTTTAATGATCAGATTTTCACGTTCTAAGTACTAATCTTAATCAATTTATTAACTATCAATTAAGTTATGCGTGAAGAAATACGCTAAAAGGGAAATTAACATTAAGGGCTCAAACTTTCAATCGCTTCCGTGACTAAACTATTGGGTTCATATTATCCTGATTGCATCTATCGCTTATAAATGGGAATTTACACTTTTATGAATTTATTTCAATGTAAAGTAGACTACTCATACCCTGATTTTTCAGTTTAAGGATAGCAGTGTAGATTGATTTAGAATAATTTTTAATAAGATAATAAAACAACTTAGAATATTTAAAGAATAATTTTTTATTCGAAAGGATTAATGTTATTTTTTTTGAAGAGGAAGAAACAGTAGAAAAAGAAACAATGGAAAAAGGAACAATAAAAGTGTGAAATTCATTAAATAAGTTGTTTGTAAGCATTATACTGGGTGTTTCAAAATCACCGCCTTTAATATATACGTTATGCTATTAAATCACTAGTGTGGAAAACAGGATGAAATATATTAAGACCGGTTTTATAACCAGTTGAAACTAGATTTAGTTAATAGTAAAAACTTTTCAAATCCCCTCTGTTGCACACAGCAATAAAACAGATTTCGATGTCCTTATTTCTGTCTTCCTCTATAGTAATTTGACAGATTTTGATTGCATTTTTTCTCGCTTGAATGTTAATCTACGATCTGTATTGTGTGTTTTCTTTTAACCTCATTTTAGACAAGGATTCTAAACATTAAGGGTGGTCATTACGGAACACCCTGGATACTAAAATATAATATTGTATTAAGAAGTCTTATTCCTAGTAAGTATATGTTTTTAAAATTAGAGATGAATAATTTTCATTTTGTTATCAGTAATCAAATCTATATGTAGTATATTGAACGCTTCTTTTAGGTCATTTTACTTATTTCTTAAAAAAAATTCGTTTTGTTATTTAAAAAGTGAAAGACTTAGGGCAATAAAAATATAAGCCAAATTTTCAAATCGCTCGGGAGAATGCTTTTTATAGTTCGTTTTCAGGAAAAAACACTACAATATCTATGTTAGAAATCAGATGTTTCTGCGTTATGTGCTATTATTAAATGGAAATTTTTAAAATTCCTTTTAGGAACAATACTAAGGATTAGTTTTATGTAAAGATTTGATGGAAACGTCTTTTATAATATCGGGTGAGCCATTTTTAAGTTTGTTTTCGGGGGAAAAACACTGCTATGTCTATGAAAGGAATGAGATATTTCTGTGTCAATAGCTATTATTAAATGGAAATTTGTTAAGTACCAACCATGAAACAATATTAATGATAAGTTTTATGAAAATATTTCACCTTTTATCCCATCACTTTATTATTCAAAGAACTTTAATAAACATTTTAAGTGCTTAATCTGAAATATTTAATATATTTTCTAGAGTGCTCATAACATATACATAATCTGAAAATGAAGACAAATGACACCTTTATGAATTGAAAAGGGCACCTTTATTTTATTCTATTTTTCAAAGCCCTTTTATAAACTTTTAAAGTTTAATCCAAATAATAAGTATTTTATTCAATATGTTTAATATATTTTCCAGAATGCTCACAACATATATATAATCTGAAAATAAAGACAAATGACACCTTTATGAATTGAAAAGAGCACTTTTATTTTACTCTATTTTTCAAAGCCCTTTTATAAACTTTTAAAGTTTAATCCAAATAATAGGTGTTTTATTCAATATGTTTAATGTATTTTCTAGAATGCTCACAACATATACATAATCTGAAAATAAAGGAAAAAGATACCTTTATGACAGGACCTCAAGAGCATTGCACTGTTACAGGAGATTATGAAAAAATTCAATGCATCGACAACCTTTGTTACTGCGCAAATACTGAAACTGGTGAAGTTGAAGGAAGAATAGTTCGGATGGATCATTTAGACAAGTTACCATGTTGTAAGTTAAAAATAATGTAATAAATATGTAACGTAAAAGTCTCAAATGTAAAAAGATGATGAAAAATAATGAACAGATATAATGTAAAGTACGAAATGATTGTTACATAATATCGTCATATAGAAAGATTTCAATACACGGGATGTTCTGTAGAGACTGCAACTTAATATGTATTTTTTAGAGTCTATATCAAAATTGAAAACAAGGAAGAATATACAGATTGGGGTCATGAATTAATATTTTGTTGAGAGAAAAACAAAGCGGTATAGAAATCTGATTAATTACAGTAGTGCAAGGATTGAAACTCGTAGGTGTTTCAAATAATTGTCTTCAAATTCTCACAATCTTGTTTTTTATTACTAGCTCTCTTGTTTTTTATTACTCCCACCTTCATGTAACTTTATTTGTCAGGTTTTTAAAGCGTTTTTGTTTTTTCCACGCTTAAGTATTAATTTAAGATTCCCGATGTGTGCATTTTTTATTTTAATTTCTGATAAGGTTTCTAAAAATACATACTAAGGGTGGTCTTATTTATGAAACACCCTGTATTCCCAGTACATTTAATCACAGGTAGAGGGAACCAAAATAGGAAATTATATACAGATTTTTTTAAACTGAACTTGCTTTCACATCTGTCTGTTTACTTATTTGTGAGGTGCAAATCTTGTAACCACTTTTCAATTTGTTAGAGTGCTCCAATTAAAATTGAAACTCAACCATGCAATTTATAATACCGAATTTAATATAAGTTTCAATCGATTTCTGACTGGTACGTTCTGAATTTATTGCTAATTAAAATTATAACTTTCAATCTCGAATCCCCGTCAGCCAAAGACTCCTCTGTTTTAAATGGTGACTGGTGCACTTTATATCTGTGGGGTCCAAAGTACTCCTAGTTCCCCTAACAAATAAATACCTCTAGGGACATTGAATTGGAGATTGATCGTTCTCTGGTTCAAGTCAAAATTACGATCAGAGGAATAATGAATTGAGTATGATTGGGTCCTCTCTGTAAAACGGGCTGATACGTGTGTGTGGCTAAAGTCGTATTCTTGGCCATAGATGACGTGACTGAAAAAACAAGAAACGCAGCTTCTGCCTTAAGAATTCGCTTAATTTCAATCAGGCTTGCTGGTATTGGCAAGTGGCATAAATAACAACGTAAGAGTTTCACGGTAGATTTTTAGAAAAGTGGCTTGACGACTATTTTCTTTCTATTGTTAATGCTATTAATGTTAAAATAGAATTTCAAAAAACTGATAAAACAAAATTAATTTTAGAAACTAATTTTTTTGCAATAAGTAGCTTATCACACAAAAATGCCAAATTTTGAATTATTCAGAGAAATCTCAATTTTGAATTTTTTGCAATTTGCGTTGATTTTTCTATTACACTGCAGTATAATTATGTGTAAATTGATTCAGTGATATTTTTCTCCACCTCATCCAGGGTAAAAAAATATAATATTCATGTGGACAGTTATTTCAATCATAAGGTGTCTTTTAACACCTTAAAGTGTTTCATAACAGTGTTTATATTCAAACGATTTTATATCATTACGATTTTGCGGCATAATAAGAATTACACTGTTCAATATGAAAAATGTTTTTTTGATGAAAAGATGTGTTTTTTGTACATTTTTGGTTAAAAATAACGAATCAGTAATTATTTTACCATTATCTGTAATTCTTTTTTACTAAGCATCGTTTTCCCCAAAATCCACATTTTAGATTGGCGACTTTACGAATTTTAACAATACAGCACAATAACAATTAAAGATCAAATAGATTCATCTGAAAGGCAGAAAAAACGTTCAAATTTGTTGTAAAATGTTATAATTTTATTAAGAAGTACTGACTTTAGTTTTGACTTAAAATACGGGAGTTATAATTTTGATATTCTTTTAAGTACTCATAACTTTGATATTTGCTTGAGTTTCGGCATGTTTCTTTTTAGTGTTGATCATTCCAGTTCTAAAAATTGAAAAGCACAGAGTCGGCACAGCAATATGCATTTACTTATAAATAAATATATCGCTCAAATTATCTAATTTAAATCGACAATTTCTAATTAGTAATTTTAAGCACAAAGCTATGGGCCGTGGTAGCACAGTGGTTAGAGAATCGGACTCCGATCTGGAGGAGCCGGGGCTCGATCCTCGACTCTGCTGAGACCTACCGAGTACGTGCGATATACGTGCTTGTAAAATCTTTGGAATCGTCCTGTGATGGGTCTCTGAGCAGTACCATGGGTACAGAGATCTGAAAAAAATGTTCTTTTCCTTCAGATCTATGTCTGAATTGAAGAAATTGTTTCGAGAATGAGTGGTGCTGTGGACTATACGCGGAGTTCTGAGCTAAGACGTACTTCCACCTTTGTGGTGCTCTCTTTTCAAACTGAAAGCGTCCCTTCCTGACTTAATTCGCAAAAGGTCAATGGCTAGCGAGCTAGGTTTGTCCAAGTGTCATTACAACAACAAACACAAAGAGTTGTAAGACACTTTTTGGTTGAACTAGATATACACAAAATCATAGTGGAAATAGTGTTAAATTGAATGCCAGAAATAAAAGTTTTTTAATTTTCACAAATATTCAAATGTTTTTATGCTAATGTAGTTTTATTATTTTCAATTTCTTTCTCTGCTCTCGTAAATAATAAGATTATATGTTTGCTATTTAGATGACAAGAAAAAGCCAATAGTATCCTACTTGAAACCATGCGAAAAAGAATTAATCAGGGCGAGAAAACTTCGCAATCAGTTCTTATTAAAAGGAATCAAAGTTATAGGTTTGGAGACAGTAGAATGTGATCCTGATGGAACTTTCTCTCCTACACAATGCGATTCAAGCAGGTATACATTTGTTTTACCCATATAGAGTACATGCACTAAATTGAACATTCTATATGGTGATTCAGTGCAATGGCTCCAAATTCAGAGGGGAGGTACAACGCATCATAAAGAACGAGAATTGCAATGCAACTCTTATCATTTTACGCTGTTTGGGGCGTTTTCCCATTTATCATTTCCTGTTCATGGATTTTTAAACTTGTATTTTTATTTCACTAAATTCAAAACTGCTAGGTCGAGTTAAGCCTATCTAATGCCAGCGTTGTCTATACTTATTGTGAAAATGGCGCAAAACGTCAATGTAGAGAAATACTACAGTTTTGTGAGAATGAAAAGCGTTTATGGTCTCGTCTTTTAATATTTAAAAACTTGCTCCAATGCATTATCTGGGCTAATAAAAATTTGCAAAAATTGATGATAAGGCAGTTATAACGTTAATTTTCATCTAGTGAAAAAAATGTCACCAAATTGCTGATTTTTAAATTTTTTTTAATAACTTTTGAAATATTTAAGTTATTTGTTTGTTCTGAAGCTCAGATAATTCTTCACAGCAAGATGATAAATATAGATTAAAATCATCTCTTTGATTTAAGTGTAAAGCACTTAAACTGAGGTTTTTTTTATTTTCCTTGGCCGCAGAGCTTTGAAAAACCAAGTTAAGCAACACCTCCAAGAAAGCAACACCTCCAAGAAAAGAGAAAGCATCCAAATGGATCAATTATCGACTTATACTATAGGTAGACTGCTTACGAAACATTCATTATACGCCGAAACCAGCAACCCCATCACGTGACTCGTTGACTCCTTTTGTGGAACGACACAATGTAATTTCTACCAAGAAGCTTTTCATTTTTCATATTTTCCTTAATTTATAATCAGTCAATGAAAGGACAAGTTAAGTTATTATCTCTAATCTCTAAAATCAGTACAAATTATAAAATCCAAATATAATGATTGTTTAAAACCAATGAATTATGTAAGTAATTAGATGGGGTCTGTTCTGTTACTGTTTATTTTATTTTAATTTTTAAATTTTGCAGTGGCAATATGTGCTTATTTAAACAACCATTCAACTAAAAATTATTTATCATGTTTTATTTATGTTGTAACAGATTGAAATAACTAATTTCTTTAACTGCAATTATTAGCAAAATAAATAAATTTTTGCTAAAAAAATTGTTGCTCAATTAAGAAATACAAATATGTAATGCAATATAAATACATTTATTAACTGGAATTACAAATAATTTAGGGTTTTAGTTCAATTAGGTTTGTAATTTAGGAACTGATTAGACAAATCCTAATCTGAATTTATATTACCAAATAATTAAGCACATTTTGTGTGTACATATTTGTGAGTAACAAATTCTTGAATATGCAAAACAATTTCTCAATGAGAAAATTGTGGCAGAATTAAAGATGCGAAATAAAAAATAAATACAAATAGTATGAATTGTCTAAGTCATTTTAATATTTTATAATGGGAGTTCGGTAATTACAGCCCTTAATGCATGTTTTTGGAATCCTTATTTAAAAATGAAGTAAATAAGTAAACACATTAGAGGTCTCAAATTATTATTTAGACGAAGAAAAAAAGGAGAAAAGCTATGCAATTTAAGGCAATCATGAACAAGGAAGGAGAAAATAAGAATTTATAATTCTTTATCATTATTGGAAGAAACGGAAAGCAGTTTAAAGGCGATAATGAAAAACTCCTTCAAGTGTTCTTTGACAATCAAACTGACTTTGATGTATTCAATACTACCTTCTTCAATAGTGATTTGTCTAATTTTAATAACGCTTTTGTTTCTCTCCCTTTGAATATTAATTAGCTCACCTAATCTTTATAACTTTTGGCATCACTTTTGACAGGGGTTCTAAAAATATTTCAAGGGCGGCGATTTTCGGACACTTTTTGTGTAAACCTCAATTGACTGTGCTTGTTCCTGTTTATGCTTATTATCTATAAAATATTAAAAGTCTTTCAATTTTAAAGAAACTTTACTGTAATTCAATTTTTGTGGAGTTCTCTCACAAAACATGTAAGTTTAAACTCCATCTTTCAAATACTTTTTAAACTTCTGAGTTTCTTTTAAGGTTTTTTCACTGCACCGCAGATCCCTTAAAACTGCTGGCTAGAATGGCAAAATGAATTTGACGCAATCATAAAGCTTGAAATTTTTCGAAAAATAACATGAAATTTATTCTGCAGTTGAAGAATTTTCTTAATTAAATGTTTTTCAACAGATGCTCTTGCACAGATGAAGAAGGAATAGAAATTAGAAGTTATTTTACAGCCGATATTTTAGAATCTATTGAAATGAACTGTGGTATGTGATTTGAATTAGTTTTATAGCTCTAAATGTATTTTTTTAAATAATTGACTAGTATTAAAGGGCCATCAAAATTAAGGGTAATGAAAACCAATGAAAAACTAGGGCAAAAATTAAAATAATTTTTTTAATCAGTTATTTGACTTCAAAAATAGAAATCCTAAATATAAAATTGATGTTCCAAAAATTAACAAAGATAAATTAGAAATTAGAAGTTATTTTACGGCAGATAGTTTAGAATCAATTGAAATGAACTGTGGTATGCGATTTGAATTAGTTTTATAGCTATAAATGTATTTATTTAAATAATATTACTGCTATTAAAGAGCCATCGAAACGAAAGGTAATGAAAACCAACGAGAAACTAAGCTAAAAGTTAAAAATTTTTTTTTATCAGTTATTTAACTTCCAAAAATGGAAATCCTAAATATTAAATTGATGTTCAAAAATTAACAAAGCTAAAGCCATTGGAACAATAAATTGCTCTCTAACAAATGAGAATGCAACGGCTTGTGCGCTTTTTATTCAAATCAAAACTTTTCAAACTGGTTAAACAAAACTAATTAAACAACTAATTAAACAAAAACTGTATATAGGATTGACTGTTTTTTTTAAATGTTGGGTACTAAACACTCTCGTTCATGAACTATATTAAATTCAAAAGTTTGTATATTTTTTGTTTAGTTGAAAAGATTGTATCATATATTAGTTTAAGACGTGGAAACTTTGTTAAAACATTTACTAGTCCATATTTTTTTTTAGCTCATCGACGACATTATTTCAACAAAATAATAATAATAAGGATGGGATTAAAGGAAAATTAACGCTTCTATCATATCTACAGATTATTACGCGTTTTAAGAGGTGTGCACATCAACTCATCCTAAATTGAGTCAAATAAATAAACAGAAAAAAAACTGTATACTTTTACACAATTGAAATATGTCTTTAAAATTTTGACGCCCACCGTCCACAGTGCTTACATAAAATATGGTCAGTGGTAAACGGATCATGAGTTAGAATCTTCTTAGATAACTGTGGGGGGAGGTTTTTCGTGATTTTCCTCTCTCCATGTAACACAAATGTGGGTTAGTTTCATTAAAAATTCCTCCACGAAGGCTAGTTTGTCCCAATGCTTTATCCCAGAACTCCCTTGTCTACTGGGTTGGGTTCAAAATTACGAGGCTACAGAGTGGAATATGGTTAGTCGTAAACTCAGAATTGGGTCGACGGTTCAGCGCCGGTAATAAAATAAAATCTATTGATGCAAGAACCACAGTTTTTCATTAAAAGTTTGTATATAAATTATAAATATCAACTACTATAAAATTCTGTCTGAATAGTTTTTGATCTTAATTGAAACTGTTTCAAAATGTAGAAACGTAAGGGGAAAAATGATCAAAATTTTAAATTATCTAGACAAAAAGAAATCATATAATTAAAGAGCTTAGTGAATGATGGTGACAAATGATATTTTGAAAAAGCACGAAATTTCCGTCAGCAGGTCATTAAGTATGACAGTAGTTTTTAATGAGAAAATGTGTTTTTAAATTAGCTTCCTGCTGATGTTATATTTTCTAAGATTGCCTTTTCTAAATTTATTAAAATGTCTCTCAACTCAGCAGTCATATTTTTTAATGCAAATAAATAAAGTAATTATTCCTTTTTTTGATATTGCAAATAACTATTTTAGCGTTAGAAAAAAAAGAAAAAAAAAGTGAGAGAGACTAAAATAAAGGTTAGACTTTCAACCAAATGCAAGCATACTTAATCTATTAATAAACAGGAATCTGGAATAAGTATGCTATTTACAATGTTTTAAAGAAAACTTGAAAAAATTAAGCTTAAAATAACCTGAGTAAGATAATGATGAATTTTCAGAATTATCCCTAAAACTGACTTTAGGTGTTAGTGGGTTAATATAACGAAGTGGGCAAATAAGAAACAGATCATCCTGAATAACTTTTGATCTAATGATCGAATCTTCGCTTTCTAGGACTCAAGCTTAATGGTTCGAAGAGCTGACTTCAAATATTCCAACTAATAAGTGCGGACGATATTTTAAGTTACGAAATCAGATAGAAAAACTTACTTTCTCTGAATAAACATGCCTTTTTTTTGACGGATTTTGGAAAACTACGACTTATAAATATGACTTTTTTAAAATTCAATTTCTCGGGAAATACTCAACGATTTCGCTCAAATGTAGCGTTTTGCCATGTAAAATTACATTCTTTAAAATGATGTAAAAAGTTGTATACCTCGCAGTTCAAAATATTTTCGACTATTATTAAATAAAATAATAAAAAATAATAAATCTTTACTGAAAAAAAATTCTTTTTTGCATGAAATTGCCTTTGGATAAATGAATTTTATAATTTTGCGCAAAAATCTTTTAATTCACTTAAAAATTTCTAGAGGTATGGTGAAATACTCAAAAAGTAAAATTAACATTTAAGGGAATAAGCTTTAGACCGCTCCCCAGACTAAACTATTTGGTCCATATTTTCAACATTATAGCTACCCCCTATATTTTGGGTGTCAGAAATCGGAATCTATCGAAAAAAAAGTATGTTCATTCAGAAAAAGTACGTTTTTGTGTCTAATTTCGTAACTTAAAATATCTTCTGTATTAATCAGTTAACATCTATGAGATCACTTTTTCGAACCATTAAGATTGAGTCCAAGAACATGAAGATCCGATCATTGGATCAAAAGTCACTTAGCGTGGTCAGAGTGGTTTGAACTGTATATACATAAAGTCGATAACGTAAAGTATTACGAAGTAAACTTTTTAACTCAGACTTTTGAACTTTTTACCGTTTTTTTCCCCTTCTTTTTCTGAATTGTGTGTGTTCCTTAATCACTACCCATAATATTTGTTTTCAGACTCCTCGTAGTTATCTGAGTAAAATAAATCATATGCAATTGGGGTCACAAATTAATATTTAAGTGAGGACGAAGTAAAAACGCTAAAAAAATCTAACGAATCATTATTGAGGAAAGTGGTACAAAATCTTGCTGAAAAAAGCTGGTTTTGATGTTTTTCATCCAGACTTCCCGTGTGATTTGATAGTGTTTTTGTTTCTTCCTAGTTTAATTATTAATTTGTGACCCCTTATGGATTATATTTTATTTTACTTCATCATGAAACACCCTGCATAGAATATTTCGATGATGTTATGGGCTAAGTTCGTTGAATTTTCCGGTTTTCTTATGGTTTGAAGGATCTTAAGCAATATTTCTGTCAGTAATGATGCCATCTATAATAAGAATTTCTTTAATGATGTCATCGATGTCTCTTGATGTCATGGATAATAAGAATTTCCTTAATGATAAATTTTATTTTTCAGTTGAGTTACAGGAAAAAGAAACGATTGTCTGATTTTTTTCTGAAAAATACCTTTCAGGAATATCAATGAGATCTTTTTTTAAAAAAATTCCTGCTGCTTCCTTGGTTGCTATATTTAGTTTCAAAACCAACTGAATTCCCTCGAAGACCAAGCAAAAATAACCGTTTTTTAATGCTCCTTTTTCAAAAAAATAACAATTCGTCTACACTTTCTCGTAGTGTTTCTTAGTGGTTCGGAACCTACTCTAATGTAATGTCTATGGTACTTTGGTATGATTAGGTGGTTCGGGAGCGTGGTGTGGAGGTCGGCTGATCACTACCATCATCTGTCCTCCTATCTAAATTTAGGTAATGTATTGCGTGAAAAACGGTATTATTGTATACTAATCATCACTAAGGAAGAACCCTAGCCCATTAGTGTTAATAACCCATTACTGTACCTTTCGCGTCGCTAATAGCATATTAGTGTACTTTTTGTCCGACATTAAAAACCAAACTAAATGCTTAGACGTAAATTACTATTTTGTCACTTTTGCAAAATTTCTGTCACTGTATTGAGTTAGATTTATCTTTAAAGGCATAATGAATCAAAACCAGTTTAATTGCTGCTAGAAACTTGAAAATGTGTCTAGTTTATTGCCTTTCAACTTCTCTCTTTTTTTCCGCATAAACAAATTTGTTTTGATGTTCTCTTATACAATAGTGATTGTTGGAATTTGAAATAGTTATTTTTGTTGCATAAATGTGTTAATTTAAATAACATTTATTGATAGCGGTGATTACGGAATACTTCGTGTATGCAGGAAATAATGCATAAATGCATCACACATACACTTGCACCCATGCATACAGACCATACATAACATGCACACGCATACATGTATAAATGTGTTTTTTCTAAAAACACATTAAACACTTAGCATAAATGAGTTAATTTAAATAACTTTTATTGATACAACAATAACTTGAGTACACAAAAAATAATGCATAAATGCATAATCCATACACATGCATGTATGCATACAAAACATACGCATGCATACAAACATAAATGTGTGTGAAACACATTAAAAACTTAGCATAAATGCGTTAATGGCGAAGATTACGCAATACCTTCTATATGCAAGAAATAAAGCTTAAATACACAACACATACCAATGCGTGCATGTATACAGAACATACACATACAAGTATGCATAAAAGCGTTTTTTTTAAGAAACACATTAAATACTTAGCATAAATTTGTAAATTTAAATGAAATTTATTTATAGCGTTGTAAACGAAATGCATTGTATATGTAAGAAATGATTACTTAATTTTAATTCCAGATTGTGCAAGAGAAAATGAAAAAGCAGCAATGCATGCTCAGTACCCTGCACTTAAATGTAATAAATATGGAAATTACAATATCACTCAGTGTGTTCGCAATGCCAAATGCTTCTGTGTGGATACAGATGGTGACGTCATTTCGAATGAACTAAATGTGACAACTCATTCATATTGCAAGGAACTTTTGGAAAAACTTTCAGTCCAAGAACCAACAACAATCACATATGTGTCAAGTACAATGCAAACTGAAGATGATTATGACTACTCTGAAGAATACTAAATCGTTTTTTGATAAATGTCTGCCAAATATATTTTTATCAAAGAAAGTTTGCTCAAATAAATTTTTTTATTATTTAGTTACAGTTTAGAGCTTGAAATTTAATTTAGGTGAATTTTGAAAATCAGAAAAAAATTAATAGAAAAAAACGCTAAATACACTGTAAAAAATTTTGGTTTATAGTTGTCATTAGTTTCGGTGTTGAGGTAAACTAAATACTTTCTTAAGTACACAGAACTGTAGTTATCATGCAAAAAAATTATAGAAAATAGACAAAAAAATGATTGTTTGGAAAAATTAGTGCGAATTTATTACTAAAAATGTGTTTTTTTTTAGAGAAATGTTTTTGCAGTGAAGCTATTAAATTAATTCTAATATGCATGAAAACATGTGTTGTTCGTAAACAAACAAAATATAAATAAATAAATAAATAAAACTGTAACAGTGAAAAAATAAAGAAAAAATGTGACGAATGCATGACAAAAAATTTTAGTTTACCTCACCAATAAAAATGGTGGAAACTACACACCAAAATTTTTTACATTGTTGTTTTAAATTCTTGTTATAAACAAGTAATTTTCATAAATGGAAAAAAACTATTTTTTTAGACATTATCCAAAATGTATTTTTTAAATAAAAGAAAAATATTAGAGTCACAGTTATGAATTTTTGAAATAAAAATCACCCAAATGCCAAACAGAATAAATAAAAAATAAAGCTTTTTACGTCATTATATTCATTTGATCAAACGTTAGTCCTGTTATTAAAACAGTCTCAATTTTTTAGAGTTTAAGATGTCAAATTGCAAGTTTAAGCAAACACACAATATCATTGCTTTTCACATAATGGAAAAACAATTCTATTACGTGAAAATTTTTTAAAAATATAATCTATTCTCGAACTGTTTGTCTATTTCTGCAGCTGGTTTGACATCACTGCCATGTGGTTTTTGGATCATGAGTCTTGTGCTCGCATTTTTTGAATGTGGTGTTCTTCTCGTGCATGGCTCGGGACCTTGTGCATTAGTGCCACGTATTGATTGGTACTCTTCCGCTGTTGCGGGTGTGCTCCCGCACGTCGGATCATGTCTTCTGGCATATAGACCTCTGAGCCTGGGTCGCAGCATTAAACTCTTATATATAATCTAAAACACCAGTCTAAGTTGCCTCTTTTTTAAGCAAATAAATTTAAAAAAAATAATGGGCAGTGAATTGAAAGCTTTTTTCTGCTATTTTTTTACAAGTCAATGCCATCAGCTATTACTTTTTGATCACTTTGTAAGTTGTAACTGAATTGATAAATATTTTCTAAACAATATTTGCAAGGTTCATTTAAAAACAATTAAGTACTATGATTAGTTCACTAAAAAGGGGTGTTCTGCTCCTAAACAAAGAATTTTGAATCTAAAAAAGTGAAATATTCAACAGGAAAAAAAAAGAATTAGGCAGTTCCACTGTCATGCCTGTGCTTTGACACAATTCTTTGATTGTAGGACCATCTAAAATTGACACCAAATGTTCAAAATTTGTCACAACTAAAATAAACAATCTCTTTTTTTTTGTGAAGTTGTTCTTATGTCTCATATATCTTAGCACCAAATGGGTATGTATCGAAATATTTCCCTGATAAGAAGTCATCAAATTTTCACAAACAGAAAATTATTTTCTATTTATAAATAATACAAAGAGATCAATATTTCACCATCTTAACATCAAGCACTGTAAAAGAGATGAATGGCTTTGGGTAATGCGATGAAGAGCCACATTTTTCAAATTACTCAATAAAATGCCTTTTAAAAGTATCGGGTTGTTCGGAAAGTAATTTCGTTTCTTCGACAGAGGATTTGATTGCATTTTTTCGAACCCAACTTCACCCTTAAGCCGCATTATCATTATATGTTTTGAGAGCTGATATAGCAAGGCTTGTGGGTGAAAATGTTCAATTAATTCCAAGCAGTAGTTTTTGGTTGGTGCCCTTTTAAATATGGAGAGCAATAAGCAGCATTTTCGTCCTATTTTACTTTTTTACTGTAGAAAAGGAAAAAATGCTGTTCATACCAGAAAGAAATTAACCGATATGTATGGAGAAGATGAGTTGACAGTACGCCGGTGCCAGAACTGGTTTGCAAAATTTCGATATGGCAATTTTGATGTCGAAGATGTACCACGTTCTGGAAGGCTGGTTGAAGCTGATAAAGGCACGATAAAGGCATTAGTTGATGCAAATCTATAACTAACAACACGTGAGATCTGTGAGAGGTTAAATTTATCGAATTCAACTGTTTATGATCATTTGAAAGGCCTGGGTTTAACCTTGAAGCTAGATAACATATGTGGGTTCCCCATGCTCTCACGGAGAGAAATTGGTTAAGGTTTGTGATTCGCTTCTCAAACGTCACGAAAATGATCCATTTTTGAAGCATATCATTACTGGGGACGAAAAATGGGTTGTCTATAACAATGTCAAACGCAAGAGATCATGGAGCAAAAAAGATGAACCGGCTCAAAGTATTTCGAAAGCCAATATCCATCAAAAAAGGTGATGCTGTCTGCTTGGTGGAATTTTAAAGGATTGTTTTTAGCTTTTACCGGATAACACAACAATTAATTCGGAAGTCTACTGTCGTCAGCTTAACAAACTGAATGATGCACTTCAACAGAAAAGGCCAGAATTAATCAACAGAAAAGGTTTAGTGTTCCACCAAGATAATGCGAGACCTCATACAAGTTTAGTCATTCACCAAAAGCTTTTACAGCTTGAATGGGATACACTGCAACACCCACCATATTCTCTAGATCTGGCGTGCTTTCGGATTATTATTTGTTCTGGTCACTGCAAAATTTTTTGGACTGTGAAACTTTTACTTCAAATGACGAGGTCTAAAATCACCTGGATTAGTTTTTTGCCAGCAAAGATCAAAAATTTTATGAGCGTGGAATCATGCTACTACCAGAAAGATGGCAAAAGGTGTTGGATCAGAATGACCAATATATATTTTAATAAAATATTTATTCATTATACGAAAATTGTCTTTCATTTTCCCAACGAAAAATGAAATTACTTTCCGAACAACCCAATATTTTTGAAGAGAAATACAACAATTTCTATGCAGGAAATAAGATGTTTCCGTGTACTGTTATCTAGGGGAGATTTTAGAAGCTTATCTGGAAATAGCACCAAGGAGCAGTTTGATGGGAAAATGTTATCTTTGAAAAAAATGTGGCTTATCATTTTACAGCCCGAAGCCTTTTAATTAATGTCAGTCATACCATGCAAAGAGCGCTGAAAAAGAAAAAAAAAACATTTATTTTTCTCCGCAAAAAAGTACCACTCTATTCACATCTAAGAATTTGGACTAGGTAACAAACAAATATTATAAACATCCATTATTTAAAGCAAAAAACATTTTATTACGTCTCATATCAAAAAAAAAATTACTAAAATGTTTCATTATGAAATGCGAAGTGGCAACCTTTATTGCTCCATTTCTGGCTGAAATATTGAATATTTTTTCCTAAATTTTCCGGTCCACAGCAAAACAAGCCAATATCAGCCCTGAAATATAAAAAGTATTATACATGAGAATGAGAAAAATTACATAAGTTTTAGAATATATTTTTCAATAGCACTAGAGAACAAATGTTTTGCCGCATTTATATAAATATACTTGATCTTGCATAATTCGGGTGTTAGGATTTCAATTTAGACGTGCTTCTAAGACTACAGATTTTCTAAAAAAATAATATTTTTAGTCTATTTTTCGCTGAAATGCTTCCATATTATGACTTGCTCAGAAACACACGAAGAAACATAGGCATCCATAATATAGGATCCTAGTTCGCATAGGCATCCATAATATAATAGGGAAGCGCCTCTAGCTGCATAGGATGATATTTACGGGCATTGGTTACGATGGAATTTTAATCCATCCTAATTATGTGTCCTAACTTCTCTAGAAGTTTGTTGCAACATTTATGCGACCCCCTGCTTTATATAACGTTTTGAAATCTGTACTTTTCGACAAAAAATGTCAGTAAAAATGTCATTTAAAAAAAAAACTGCAGCTTGCCGAGAGAAGCCTATTGCAGATTTGAAATCAGAGATACGAAAGTATCTAATACAGGTTAAAAAAAATTCTCCTGCAGCCAGAAAAAAAACATTTTCTTCAATTTTTTTCCATAATATTTACGCTCCGAAATATTAATAACCATTATTTGCGTACAACCATTTTGTTGCATAAAAAATTTATATATTAAATAGTACACAAACAAATCAACTGAATTTACAATACATTAAACCTTGCTTTTAAAAGAGCAACACAAAGCAAAAGTGTAAAAAAGAAGGATATTTTTAATAAGTTTTGCAATGGTCATGATACACTTAATGAATTTTTTTAAATCCCACTGTGCATATTTTAATCTTCAATTTATCAAGTTAAAAATAAATTTTTTTTTTTTTAAAAAAAAAAGCACTTACATCAATGTTTATAACTTATTTTTTGAATTATCCATAACTTCAAACATTTCGTTTGTGAATATTGTGTCAAAATCCAATCATTTATGTATTTTCATTTGCAATTTATTTACGTTGCTTTTTGCTTTAGTTTATTCATAGCTTGCTATACACGTAAGTAGAAAAAAATAATTTTTTCAATGCTTTAATTTTTTTAACCTACATGAATGTAGTTTTTGTTACAAGTAGGATTTAAAAGAAATTTTCTTTTCAGTCAAAAATAGCGGAGTTTTGAAAAAAAAATTATTACAAAATGACATAGAATAAGTTACATTTTCGTGGATTACTCAAAACCAGTCAACCCAATTAAAAACATATTTGCTCGTAACAAAATCTATATTTATTATGAACATTGCGTCAAAATTTGAAGTAAATCGGTTTAAACTGTACTAGTTGGAGTTGCAGCAAGTTAGAGAAACATAGTTTCGAGTAGTAAACTGCTTGTAGAGTTTTGTGATCGATTATTCATATAAATATATAAAATTTTGCGATTAACTATAGTGTATCAATACAGAGTCTATAAGATGCTTCTTCTCCGTCATTTTCAGCAACCTCAAGTGCTATTCTCGACGTTTTTCTTGTTGATCTACCCTCATATGACGCCTCTTATGTTTTTAGAATAGCAGTTGAAATTCTGCGGTTTTTTTCATTTTAAGCATCTTCTTTGGCTGCTGCACCTGAATTTATTTTTAATTGCTCCAAAACTGTCAATAACTATTTGTAACCTTCATCAAAAAATATTACAGCTCAATCAGTTGCAATTTCAACTATTTATATTGAAAGTACTATTAATTCTTTTTGTACATAATTTATTCAAATTATTTCAACAAAATAGTTAAAATGATAGCATTTTACTGAAATGTTTTTTATTTATTTTTGTTTGTAACCATCGTTGAACAACCGACCCAATTTTCGAGTTTACTACTACCAATGTTCAACTATCCACAGCCTTGTGATTTTGAATTTTATCCAGAAGACAAGAGAACTCCGGGATCAAGTATTGGGAAAAATTCACCTTCTTGAAGGCCTTTTTAATTGGATTGACCCGCATTTGCGTTTCATGTAGAGGAAAACCACTAAAACCTCCCATGGCTAGCTTGACGGCAAGGGGACGCTTATCCATAATCCGTCAACCACTGAGGATATTTTACGTCAGCACTGTGGTCGGTGCGAGCCGGATGGGGAATTTGTAATGACCAGCCACCATTGAGACTCGAACTCGGATCACCTCAATGGGAGGCGAGTGCTCTATCCCCTGAGCCATCACGGCTCACAAAAATGTTTTGATAGGAGTGAGAAAATCCATTTCATCAACTGAACACTCAAGTTTACTGGCTCATACATGTCATAGCGCGTCTTGTGTTGCGTGCCGCGCTCGATATATTAAGCTTTAACTTTTAAATTTTTACTAAAATCAACTTAATATTTCGGAACAATATTCTTAAAAAGATGAACTATCGAAAACTGTCATAAGATTTTCATACATTTTTTGAAATTTTTTCTGTGTTTGTTCCTTCTCAAAACAAAATAATGTATAGAATACAAATGCTAGATCCTGGTCATAAGAAGTTTCTTAATAAATTAAAAAAAAATGAAAAGGAAATTTACTTTTTATAAATAATGGCCCACTGTTCGAATAAAAAGTTCCAACAAGGTTTTCCTAGCTTGATTCGTGGCTTCAGAAATGGATATGATTCTCCTAAAGCATCCTATAAAAGAATTAAAATTTGATTATTTAAATATAACCATTAATACAAAGAACTTTGCGTACGTATATGTTTAAAATTCTTCAAAAGATATATCATAGAAAGACCAGAAAGGATTCCCAAAGGCAAAGACATAGCAAAAGTGAAATAAAAATCCTCAAAATTCCTTGACTTCATGCATGTAATTAAAAGGAGGTCCCCTTACTTTTTATTCTTTAAAACATTTAATAAGGGTGAGACATTGATAAATTAAAATTCTAAATCTATTTAAATTGGAATCAAGACCAAAACCTAGTAAATGCTTTCTAGATAGAAAGTAAAAATAAATAAAATATGATAACGGTGCATTGCAAAAAATTCCTAATCAAATTACGGTATAAAGTACCGGCGTTGTGGGTGCATCATCCGTAAAAGCCATTTTTCCCGTGAAATGTTATACTGTAATTTTTACATTAATATTTATTTAATTCGAGTGATTCAGTGATTTTACGGTGATTATTACTGTAAAAATTACGGTATGGTCAATTTTTTGTTCCGTGACATGTTCCGGTAAAAATGGATATTACGGTAAAAAGTACCTGTATGCCGGTACTTTTTGGTCCGGAATTTTTTACAGTGTAAAAGGGATACTGAAAAATTTATTCTTTTATAAAATTGAAATAATATGCATTTGAAATAGAAAAAGGAGGCTAATGCTGAAGATGATCCAGAAAATGACAATATAATATAATTAACTAAAATTTTTTTCTCCAAAATGCTGTTCATGGAATTGCATTTGGGTTTCTTAGATAACATTTCAGCCTGATGATTTTTTATTATTTTTTATTTTGCAACCCTGCTTATAATATGTTACAAAGGATTATATCTCAAAGTTTTTAGGATCTCCCATACTTAAGATCCATTTGGATCGTCTTGAATGCAAGCTCTTAGATACTCTATTACATATGAGTCTATGAATAATATTATAATGCAAATTACAAACTACTATTAACAATAATATTATTAGAATAACGAATACTTACTTTAATAATGTCCCACGAGCCTTGCTGAGTAAAGTATAAATGAAATTCAAATTTATCAGGACTAGAATTTCTAACCTAAAAATATAACAGTTTAGAAGCTATTTATGAATAAGTAATCAATAGGATTAATGATGACTTACATATTAAAAAAATCTAATTTTTTTTTTACTTAAAATTTGCAGTTGAGTTCGGGATGTATATCTTAACATGGGATTGGGATTGGATAAGATAAACAGTATGATAATTTTTTTTCTTCAAAATAAGCACACACTTAATGCAGCACTAAAATTTGACCATTATTTCCCTAAGTACTTCACAGTAGCCATTATTTCAAATCTCTTAAGTCGTTTTGAATGAGCCTTCTTTGAGTTAAGTAAACTAAGACATTTTCTCTTTTTATACAAGTGAACGAGGTGTTCACACATCTTGAAGAATCTTAATTCCAGTGCAATATATATAGGCATCCATAATATAGGATCCTAGTTCGCATAGGCATCCATAATATAATAGGGAAGCGCCTCTAGCTGCATAGGATGATATTTACGGGCATTGGTTACGATGGAATTTTAATCCATCCTAATTATGTGTCCTAACTTCTCTAGAAGTTTGTTGCAACATTTATGCGACCCCCTGCTTTATATAACGTTTTGAAATCTGTACTTTTCGACAAAAAATGTCAGTAAAAATGTCATTTAAAAAAAAAACTGCAGCTTGCCGAGAGAAGCCTATTGCAGATTTGAAATCAGAGATACGAAAGTATCTAATACAGGTTAAAAAAAATTCTCCTGCAGCCAGAAAAAAAACATTTTCTTCAATTTTTTTCCATAATATTTACGCTCCGAAATATTAATAACCATTATTTGCGTACAACCATTTTGTTGCATAAAAAATTTATATATTAAATAGTACACAAACAAATCAACTGAATTTACAATACATTAAACCTTGCTTTTAAAAGAGCAACACAAAGCAAAAGTGTAAAAAAGAAGGATATTTTTAATAAGTTTTGCAATGGTCATGATACACTTAATGAATTTTTTTAAATCCCACTGTGCATATTTTAATCTTCAATTTATCAAGTTAAAAATAAATTTTTTTTTTTTTAAAAAAAAAAGCACTTACATCAATGTTTATAACTTATTTTTTGAATTATCCATAACTTCAAACATTTCGTTTGTGAATATTGTGTCAAAATCCAATCATTTATGTATTTTCATTTGCAATTTATTTACGTTGCTTTTTGCTTTAGTTTATTCATAGCTTGCTATACACGTAAGTAGAAAAAAATAATTTTTTCAATGCTTTAATTTTTTTAACCTACATGAATGTAGTTTTTGTTACAAGTAGGATTTAAAAGAAATTTTCTTTTCAGTCAAAAATAGCGGAGTTTTGAAAAAAAAATTATTACAAAATGACATAGAATAAGTTACATTTTCGTGGATTACTCAAAACCAGTCAACCCAATTAAAAACATATTTGCTCGTAACAAAATCTATATTTATTATGAACATTGCGTCAAAATTTGAAGTAAATCGGTTTAAACTGTACTAGTTGGAGTTGCAGCAAGTTAGAGAAACATAGTTTCGAGTAGTAAACTGCTTGTAGAGTTTTGTGATCGATTATTCATATAAATATATAAAATTTTGCGATTAACTATAGTGTATCAATACAGAGTCTATAAGATGCTTCTTCTCCGTCATTTTCAGCAACCTCAAGTGCTATTCTCGACGTTTTTCTTGTTGATCTACCCTCATATGACGCCTCTTATGTTTTTAGAATAGCAGTTGAAATTCTGCGGTTTTTTTCATTTTAAGCATCTTCTTTGGCTGCTGCACCTGAATTTATTTTTAATTGCTCCAAAACTGTCAATAACTATTTNGGCGCATAGAAGTAAGCCATGTATAAGAACAAGAACGCTTTAAGTATAAAAGCAATGCGCAAAATACAATAAAATTTAAAATTGAACGTAACTTTTTTCAGCAGGGGAAAAAATAACGCAAAAGAAAAATAAAATATAAAGTAGATAATGTGTGTTAATTAAATTATATATATATATATATATATATATCTGGAATCGATCACATCCAGACTTTTCGATTTCATAAATTTTTGCCTCTCTATTACGCTGTCTCACATTTCGACTTACCCAAAGTTTTTTTTAATGATATTTCTTTTCCTTTGGATTTGTGGTGATCCATTAATATATACTAATTAATATTAATCTGACCACTGATAAAGTTAAATAATGATTCCATGGTTATATCCCTCATGTGACGCAAGAAATTAATAATTTTTCTTCAAAAATCTTTTTTCTTTCAAATATATATCGATATCAGAAATATTTTATCACCACATGAGAATACATAAAAATAATTTTATCCATATTCATGGAAAAATTTGAGCAAAATTATTATTTCTAATTGTCCTTACGCTGTAGAATCACCCTGAAACCTATAACATAAAAGTAAACTTTCTCTGAATAAACATACTTTTTTCCTAATGTGTGGATTTGAATTCTTAATTCTCTAAGTATATAAAAAAGCGCAATTTAGAAAAATCAGGAAAATGTATGGTTAAGGCTTAAGAATGGTTATTTCTATTTTTCATTACTATCATGCAAGTTACAAGGGATAAGCAAGCTTTTTCCTTTCATTTTAGACCAGAGCATGTTCAATTAACACTAAATTTTCGTTCCTTTTACGGATCGAGAAAATAGATTTTTTTTTCAAATTCGTTATTTCTTAAAAAATTTAGTTATTAAATCTTGGTGATTTTTTCTTATTTTCTTAATAAATTTTAAGTTGATTTTTTTAAAACTTTGCTAAGTTTTTTAAGTAAGAAAATGTTTGAAAAAGCAAATAAAAAAGAAACGATGAACCTAGTGAATTTAAAATGTAAATTGATTTGGGCTCTCATGGAACTTTCTAACGCATATCCAAGTGTAACTCATGTTACAGGGATCCACTGTAAGAGAATATTTGAAATGAAAAAGATTTTGCTAAAATATTACAGTGCCAACAATAATTTTGTTGGCGAAATAATCTTGTTGGCCCAAATGACTCTGATTTTTGTAACCGCAATTAATCCGTCATCCATTATGTACGGGATGTACATAATGGATGACGTACATGAATGGATGACGTACATTATGATGTACATAATGGATCCATTATGTCAATTATGTATGATGATGATTTATATGGTTCAGTGGATGTAATGCTTTTTTCTGGACAAGCGACCAAGGTTCGAATCAAAGGCAAAAAACGTATACTCTCAGAAAAAATCAATACAACACTGAACCATATTATTGATAAATTACAGTGACCAGATTTGCTGAAAACTTAATAAAATATTAAATTGAGTCATGATTCTATTCAAATTGAACTATAGACTCATGTAACTAAGCATGAGAAATATGATAAAATGGGTCATTTTAGCTGTAAAACACTCTCTAGAATTTCTAGCAGTGCAGGCTCGAACACTAATCTTGGCCTAACTTTCATCACATTACTGACATAAGAGATACCCAGTTGTATAAGGCGCAAAATAAAAAAACAGTCCAGCATGAATAACTTTCGATCTAATGATCGGATCTTCACGTTTTAGGAATCAATCCTAATGATTCGAGGGGGTGATCACAAATATGCTAATTAATTAGAATAGACAATGTTTTAAGTTAAGAAATAAGACACAAAAATGGACTTTCTCTGAATAAACATGCCTTTTTTTTCGACGGAGTCGGATTTCTGACTCCTAAAATATAGGAGGTAGCTCAAATCTGGGAAATATGGTCTCCATAGTTTGATCAGGAGAACGGTCCAAAGTTTGGGTCCCTTAATGTTAATTTTACTTTAGGAGTATTTCGCCTTATCTCTGCACGTTTTTAAACGAGTTGGAAATTTTTTGTACAGAATTATAATTTTTTTAATCCAAAGATAATTCCATACAAAAGTATTTATTAATTTTCATTATTTTATTTAATAATAATCTAAAAAGTTTGAACTGTTATGTATGCAATTTTTTAGATCATTTTAAGGAATGTAATTTCACATGGCAAAATACAAAATTTGAGTGAAATCGATCAAACAATTCCTATGTAATCGGATTTTAAAAATACGACTTTTTTCGCCTCCCATTGTGAGGGGTGAGCTGTTATCGACTATGTCAACCTTCGTCTATATAAAGGTACCCCGACATAGAATGGAGTTAACATGTCTTATATACTAGTGAATTGGGATTGTATTTTTGTAGTGGTTGATACACTACACCCATGAAATCAATATTGACCAAAGAATTATCTTTTTACCCGTGTTGGGACTTAAAATAACGAGGATATAAATGGAACCGTTTACCGTCACAAATATACTATATAGACAAACACTTTATCAATAATGATAAAATTAAATAAATAAATATAAATAACCTATAAAAGATGAAGAAGTAAGCCAGACTCAATTAAATTGCTTAAGTTAACTACATTATTGAATAATTAGTTTTAAATAGTTATTTGGATAACTTTAAATAGTACTAAACATTCAAAGTAATACAAAAAATAAAAAAAGCATACTTGTTCAAATGTTTCATATAAGAGGGTTGAAAAGCATTTATATAATTCAAGGTCTCTACAAACCCAGAAAAAATGCAGCCGTTTGGTTTTTTCTAAGCTTTTCACATCAATTCTGCAAGGATATAAAGAAATTATAATTATTAAAGATACAATTAAAAGCAAAAATGTGTTATTTCGGTTATAAAAAAAATGTAAAATTAAATAGAAATGGAGTAAATTTTATAAACTTTTCTAGTGTTGAATAGTTTAAATTTGCCTAAGTTGAAAATTTAAGTGTTTCAAAGCTGTAAGATACTACAGGAATATTTTTTTTATTTTATCGAAAATTAATTCTTTAACAAGTTTGCACGATTTACATTTCTGGGGGATTTGTTATTTTTCAATTTTTTTTTAAATATTTTATTTGATATTTTTAATTTAGCTACAAAGATAAAAAGAAGAAAAAAGAAAAGGAAACTTCAGATATTATCAAAAACGTAAAGAAAAGATTTACATGTTAAAAAAAACAACATAAATATAATTGAATAGTATAAGAATGTTACATTTGAAATAAGCAACTTAATTTAAACACTTAAACAATAAATAAATAAATGAAAATAAAAGGAAGTAAATAAATAAATGAAAATAAAAAGAAGTAAATAAATAAATTAAAATAAATGAATATCACTAGTTTTTGTTTCCAAATATTTAAAGATATAAATACTCAATAATTTAAACAAATGAAACGTTTTCGAGCTTTAATAATTTCTCATAATAAAACTTATTTAAAAATGCTCTTTTCATAAACGAACCTTAAATAACTTAATACAGAAGCAAAAGGTGTAAATCCTATACCACCTGCAACGCAAATGCTCACAGAATAATGTAAAACTTCTTCAAAGCTGCTGCTATAGGGTCCATCAATAAAAAATCTGTAACAATTGATTAATTTAGTTTCAAAACAATAACAATAAGGAAGCAATTTTACAACAGATTGAAAATACAAGAATTAATTAAATTTTTGAATGTTTATGAATTTATCCTCAAATTAAATAATTGAGTGAATTTTCACTACATGTAGAACTGTAGTTCATGGGGTAAAAAAAACTATTTATTTTTGAAGGACGTATAGGTGTTACCTTGAATGACAGACATCAAAGGAATGTCAACTTTCACCGGTGAATGTCAACAATCTCATAGTCGCTTTGGTGAATGTCCGAAATATCCACTTTGATATTAATTTATTCGTTGATATTATTATATTTATTCAGAGGCACTTAACAATTCTTATAAAGTCTTATTAACTAGAATATATTTCTGACATTTACCAAAACGACTATGTGATTGTCAACATTTACTGGTGGAAGTCAACAACCACAAATTTCGGTCATTCACAGTAACATAGGCATACAACGAAAAATTTGCATCTATGTCTCAAAAACGGTTTAATTTTTGTAATTCAAATGTAATAAAGCATTTATTTTCGGGATTTTTCTTAAATCGGATATTTTTGTATATTGATCAAAATGCTGCGTCATTTTTATATTGCGTCTCCGTATAGCAATAGTATAATATCCTAAATGTATTTTCATCGCTTAGTTTTCTCTTTGTTCTTACCGAACATCATCTTAAAAATGTAAGTTAAAAAGCTGAAATTAATAACTGATACACTACCGGTCAAAAGTTTGCGAAAATTTTGAAATCTACAAAGAAAAGGTCTAAATTCAAATGTTCATAGAACTGTAAAAAATCATTCAAATTGCATGAGAATTTGATATGTTCTAAAGTGAACCCTCTACATTTAGTTACATATGATCAGATTGCAATACTCTGTTTTTGCGAACTGAATCCAGCTTTTCATCACGGATTGTTTTTATAGTGAAAAAATTTCTAAAGTTTGAACACTTGCCAAACTTGCAAAAAAATTTTCCGTACTTTCTGTTAATAGAAAATAGTTATTTGAACCGTTATATGTAAGCCCTCAAAATTTCAGATCGATTCGATTTTTTTTGACGAAGTCATAGAATTTTGAAAAACATGTGTACTTTTCTCGATTTTTGAGCATTCCACATATGCGGTCTTTTGATCTATACATCTTCTACCAAAGAGCTTTTTAATTTTAATGTTTTCTATATTTTCAAATAATTAATATTTATTATAAAACAAATACTCTCATTTATTGTAATTATTATTGTTTATATTTATTGCTTTTATGTATTAGTTTTGTTGTGATATTTTTACTTTACATTAAATTAAAATAAAAAGTTATAACAAAAATTACATAAACAATTCTAAAAAAAAATAACAATAGTATTAAAAATTTGCATTTTTACTAAACTATTTTATTTACAACAGGTCAAATATTTAACATATTCTTATTCGTATTTTGTAATTAAATAAATTAACATTTAAATCTTAGATTCCTCGAACCATCCACCTTTTGCTTTTATTATAGCCTTACATATGCGCGGCTTTCATTCTAACCATCCATTAATCACTTCAAGTGATATAGAGTTCCATTCCTGTTGTAAGATGTTCCATAACTGATTTCGATTCGAAATATCAGAGCATCGTTTGCAAGAACAAACAAATTTTCGATGAAATGTGACATCCCTGAGATATTGTTTTAATTATATTCATAATAAATTCTTTGTAATAACAATAATTACAATAATGAATAAGGATATTTGTTTTATAATCAATATTAATTATTTGAAAATATAGGAAGCATTAAAATTAAAAAGTTTTTTGGTAGAAGATGCATAGACCAAAAGACCGCATATGTGGAATGCTCAAAAATCGAGAAAAATACACATGTTTTTCAAAATTCTATAACTTCGTCAAAAAAAATCAAATCGATCTGAAATTTTGAGGGCTTACATAGAACGGCTCAAATAACTATTTTCTATTAACAGAAAGTACAAGTTTGCAAGTTTGGCAAGTGTTCAAACTTAACAACTTTTTTCCCCATAAAAACAACCCATGATGAAAAGCTGGATTCAGTTCGCAAAAAACAAAGTATTGCAATTTGATCATATGTAACTAACTGTAGAGGGTTCACTTTAGAACATACCAAATTTTCATGCAATTTGAATGATTTTTCGCAGTTCTATGAGCACTTGAACTTAGACCTTTTTTTTGCAGATTTCAAAATTTTCGCAAACTTTTGACCGATAGTGTATATAAATAAATGAACAGATAATAAATAATAATAAATAATAATAAATAATGAATAATAATAAATGGTAAATAATAATAAATAAATAATTAATTAAATAAATAAATGAATAAATAAATAAAATAAATAAATAATATGCTATAGATTTTATTGATGCATCTAATTTCTCACACCATAGAAAATTACAAATCTAATTGAAAAGCTAATTGTAAAGTTTATGAAGATAGCCGAAATCTTTCACCTCCGTTAATGAGGATTCACCTTGTTGTGCTTTGGAAAATAAATCCCCCTCTTTTCTCATGCTATGATGACAATAGAAACCCCTCTGAGACGAAAAAAAAAATATTTTTTTCTTCTTCAATTTTTAACTTGTGGATAGATTTTAATATGAGCTACTCTTTCATTCTTTTATAACGCAAATTGCTTTTAGTAGGACAAGGACAGACAGTTTATTGATAATACTATCCGCCAGGAACTGGTAAACGGTACAAACGTACATTTCAAGTCATATCCAAACATGGGGGATATAATGGATATTAAGAGTAGTGACTTTTTTTTCGGGTAAACAATTTACCCAATTTTTTTCGTGCTGTAATTATTTATATACACCTTACATAAAGATAAATAAAAATACATACTAGTACGTTTAGTTACCGAAGTTTTATTAAAAATGTGAGAGTAAATAAGTAAAATAATCTGAAAAATTAAGTGCATTTAGCATAAAGTATTGGGGTTTCTTTTAATTCAGGTTTATTTATTGGATTTAAAAATAAGGAGATGCTTTAAAATTGCACGGACATTTCAAAAAAACAACACTTAAAATAATTTCCAGGAATAGTATCACTTACTTGCAATTTAATGAAACTAAATCTGTGTCCTTTAATCTGATTTTGTTGAATGCGTATTTTTTTCCAGTAATTTTACTGGCGACACAAAATAAATGATGTCTTAGTTTATCTGAAAGAAAAATATGTTTACGACTTGAGGAGTTTACAGCCTTAGTACATACAAGTGGTTACATGCTATTAATGCAAATTTTATAAGTACTTATAATTTGATTTTTACTAGAGTCTGTGCAGTTTTTGTGGATCTTAAAATATAGTTTTAATACGATACTTACCAGCCCAATCACCATGAGTTCGAAGATGAAGGGTAAATGAAGTATCCTCAAGTGAAGGGCACTGAAAAAGATTTCATTTTTACTTCCCACGTAATTAAAATTTTGAATTTTTCATATGAAATAAGACAAAGCAGACAAAGAAGTCAACTAATGGTAGTTTAATGCTTTTTTCATTATTTTAGTGACAAATTGTCTAATTAGTAGTCCACATGCCCATTTTCAAAATTTGAAATAGCACTTACTTAATTTTTATTATTGAAAGAGTTTTCTTCCTTTCTTGATTAATTATATGTTCAAGTTACTTAAAGAAAGCTAATAGCCTTTTTCAAAAACGTTAACTTGGAATTCAATTAGAACAATAATAAAATAGTGTAGAGTGCGCAAATATATAAACTGACTATCCTAAATAATTTTTGATCTAACGATCGGATCTTTACGTTTTAGGACTTAATCTTAATGGTTTGAGAGTGTGATTTCAAATACGCTAAATAATTAGTGCAGACAATATTTTTATTTACGAAATTAGACTCCAGCTCACTTTCCCTGAATAAACAAACCGTTTTTAATGAACCTTTAGTTAACCTATAGTTTGGTCATGAGAGCAGTCCAGAGTTTTGACCCCTCAATGTTAATTTTACTTTTTACGTATTATATCTCGTATATCTCGAGAATTTTGTAAGCTAATTGAAAATTTTAGTGCACAATTATATAATTCGTTTATCCAAAGATAATTTAATAAAAAATGTTTTAATAAATATTTGCTGTTTTTTATTATTTTATATAATCATAGTCGAAAATATTTTGAATTGTGAGGCATACAATATTTTACATAATTTTAAAGAACTTAATTTTATATGTCAAACCACAAAATGTGAACGAAATCGGTCGTACAGTTCCTAAAAAATTGAATTTTAAAAAAGACATATATTTGAATTCCATTTTTCAGGAACTATTTGACGGATTTTATTCAAATTTTGTATTTTGGCGTGTAAAATTAGATTCTTCAAAATTATGCAAATTTTTTTAAAAATATATTTAAATTAAAAAATAAAAAATATTTAAAAAATACGTAAAATTCGAAATATTTTGCTTATTTTAACTTTTTTTGACATCAATATAGCAATAATATCATAAAATGTTGCTTCAGAATAAATTAGAATCTTGAATCCCTTTTCAAGGGTAAATTTTTTGTAAAATAAGTTTTATAAGAACCTCTGCGCGAACTGTAAGTTTATTAGCGATAGAATCACAATATAACTGTTACAAATTTAAATGTTACTATTTGTCATTAAATTCAACTTTAATATTTGTGAAAATTGGTGACGTTTAAAACTACAAACTACATATTACTTTTGAAATGCTGAAAGGATGCCATTCTAATCCTGATATTTCCAAGCATTGAAGATAGACAAACTATAGATAAAAAGACGTATGAAAAGAAAAATTAAAGTTACGTAAATAAACACATTTTAAGTTTTAATTAAAATCTTACAAGTAAAGCAAAATATTAGGATATAGGAATTAAGAACAGACAGAGGTACTGAGGTAATACGTGTGTTTTAACTAAATAAAGCGATCTTGATTTTTTGCCATAACTAGACGCAAAGAAAACCAATGCGAACCAAACATATACACAGAAGAGCCATTACATTATGACCACCCTCTATCTATAACAATGGGCTCGCCCAGGTTTTCATGGTTTCTCGCCCAGGAACAATGCTTCCATGGGGCACATAAGGATCCATAATCCTCATAGAACAATCCCTGTCGTCTGTAAGCTACTTGAACATAGTTGCAGATCAGGTTCACCCATCATTCATGGCAACAGTTTTTCCTGCGGGAGATGGTGTTTACCAACAGAATAATGTACCATGTCATATGGGTCGAATCGTCATGGATTGGTTCGAGGAACATTCCAGTGACTTTCAAGTCATGTCTTGATCCCCAAATTTACCTGACTTTAATCCAATAGAGCATTTGTGGTCCTACTTGGAAAACCAAATTCGTGCTGCCACGCTACCCCCTCGCAATGTGAGGGAATTGCAGGACCAGTTGGTGAGCGTTTGGTACCAGATACCTCAGACTACCTATCAGCCCCTTGTGGAATCAATGCCACGGAGGGTGCTCCCAGTTTTGAGGGCTAAAGGTGGCCCTACATGTTATTAGGAGGGTGGTCATAATGTAATGGCTCTTCGGTATATATTATGAAAAACGATATCTTAAACACGTATTTATTAGGAATAACTCACTTCCTGCTCCGCCCGGGCAGAAGAATACGTAAGTGAAAGAAGGAGGGAAAAAATGCCCCAACGAAATGAAGCCACTACAGATTTCGGCCAAAATATTCACCATATTTTTCATCTTACATAAAATATATTACGTTGCAAACCATTTACCAATACCAGGAGGGCAATGACATCAATATTATGTCAAGTTCAAATGAATGCAGTCTTCAACTTGCCACAGACTGAAACTGTTTCTGTTTTTGAATATACAGCATTACTGAGAATAGCGTATAACCCCTCACGCTTTCTGGAGAATTGAGGTCATGAGAAAGCGCAATTCATTCCTGACATGCACCCTATTATCCCAAAATCTCTACTTGGATGGTTTTGTAGCGTAATTGAAGACATTCTCTTACTAGAAAATCTGATTTGGGTGGACAATTCATGCTTCAAATGCCAGTAAATAAGCTTTTAGAATTTTTGGTAATTGGTAGTCTTCACGCAGCCTGGGGAAAAGGCCACGTTAAGTTTGTCACCATAAATTAAACCTTTCCAGGGCCATAGCATTTATAAATCTAAACATTGTCATCCATTTGGAGAAGATTTCCTCTTTTTTTCCACTTATTATTTTGTTTTATATTTGCCTTCAATGAATCGATGCCTTCAATGTCTTCCTCTTTTACTTAATCTATATCCCTAAGAAAACGTGAGGACTCTACTCACAGTAAGTCTGTATGCGGCAAAAATGGTAGTTTCAATTTCGGGCAGAATTGAAGGCTGACTTCATTGAAACCTGAGATAATATTGATGCTAATGTCCTCCAGGGTTCAGTAAATGTTACACAAAATCATAGATTTTAAGTCATATATAAACATGACGGATATGATAGCTATAATAAGAAGTGGTTTTATTTTGATGTGAGTGATGGGACACTTTTTTCCTCCGTTTTTATTTATTCGATGTTTTTCCCCTTGCCCAGGTGAAGCAGGAAGTAAGTTACTTCTTGTAAATATGTGTTGTAAGTTACTTGTAAGTTACTTCTTGTAGGTATGGAATTTCTAAATACATATGTTTGGTTTTTATTGGTTTCTTTGCACCCAGTTATGGCAAAAAATCAAGTTGGATTGATTTAATTGGGACACACTGTATATATATTTTTACTACGTTTGTTTCTTAATGAAAAGAATTCTGAAAGAAACGGTAATTAATTCTTTCACATTATTTGTAAAATTTATAATAAATAAGATCAGATATTCATTACAAAACACATTCTTTAAAAATCTTGCCAACTCAAAACATATCAACATCGAATAATCCAAAAATGAATGAAAATTAGAAAAATAAATTTAAAAAAAAAGGAAGAGATGGAACATTTAATTATAGTGGACAGTTAATGGTATCAAGGGTGCAAGTGTGGCAAATAGCTTTAGCCATTTTAGGGCAAGGGAGATTTTTTTTAATTTAATAAGTATTTTTTGTTGAAATTTCATAACTGGGAATGTAGTTATGGGGATTATTTTTCAATATTTGCGAGAATATATTTCCAAAATTATTTTTAGTGCTTTTTTTCCTCCTTTTTTAAGCTCAAGCTCTTATACCTTTAATTTACAGCTGCATGAGTACAAAATATTCTCTTCAATATCGCATTGAATCCTTTTTTTTTCTTCGAAACAGATGTGACTCTTCTTGGAAATGATTTTACGCTCTTAATAGTGTGGGACTGGATGGTTTACAGTTCACTGTAAAATTTTTCTATAAAATTACAGAGAAAAAAAAATAGATGTACTATAGCATGCCAACTATACACTAGGTCTCTTTCAGCAAAACAGTCCTAGATAATCAAAATGGATTGAAAAAAAAAATCTCAGAAACTAAGTATAGAAATCAGAAAATTATTTCAAAATCGAAAATATATTGCATACCTGCCCTGGTTTTGCCGTAAAATCTCTTTTCTGTAAACTTAAGCTTATCATATCACATTTATAAATTTGAAAATCCAAAAGCTGTACTGGGTCTTTTCTCTTATAGAAACGGAAACTAAGATCAATAATGTAAATTGTCAAACCAGCTAATATCCATTTCCAAGTCTAAAAAGAGTAATTAATAATAATAAATTTATGTCAATTATGCAGTTTTTTATTATACTTTAAGACTGACAATTAAAAACAAACGATAAATTGTATTCCTCATTAAAACAGTCTGAGAAAAGAACACTGTATTATTAAAGATGAAAAATAGAGTGATTGTCTAAGAAACGGCATCTTTTTCTCAATATATTTAGGAACAAATAATACGTAATTATTTTTTTTAATTATTTTTGTATATTATGTTATTTATCTTGATCAAAATTCAAAATAGTTAATAAAATAAATTATGTGAAAGAAAATAGTCGCTTGATCGATAATGTAAAATTTCTTCTATGAAATATCTGAAAACGTAGACTGCAGTATTTTATTTATCATATTTCTCTTTCAATTAATGCTTTCAGGTTATCTAATGTTCATAAATCAAATTATGTATAAAATAAATAAATGAGCAAAATAATAAACAATTCTTTTAAACTTATGCTGTAGAAACACAATTAGCCGAATTTTTACATCATTAACAATTTAACAACAGAAAAATTACTTTTTTAAATTAACTTTTTTTTTACAGATTTGAATTTTTAGGCTCGAGTTATGGCAAGGGGTGGATTGTCGCATTCCCGAATATATTAATCAGAAAAAAAGGTGGAAAGTCAGATTTTCTTCTTATTATTGTTTTTACTCTTTGCGTTCCTTTTTATTTTTGAAGCAAAACCATATATTTGTGACCATATAAAAGTTTCTTCTCCAAAAAATATTTTTATTACACAAAAATTAGTAGAAAACATTCCTTTTTACTAATCTTTATGCCCTCCCATCAATTCTCGCTAACTTAAATAATCCTCAAAAATGTTGATTTGTGAGTTATACAAACCTTTATATCCTTTCCAAGAATATTTAAATGGAAAAAAAATGCAGCCGAACTCATTTGAATAGTTTTCGAGAAATAAAAATTTAAATTGTCACGAATGTCACGAAAATTGTCACGAAATCCAAGCATGGTATTTCAAGTTAAGTAACTTGAAATACCATGCTTGGATTTTTATTTCCTGAAAATTATTCAACCGCTATGAAATAATACACCTTGTTAATGATAATGCCCAGTATTAAAACTCAATATATTTTAATACATCCAACATTAAATTTTGAATTTGATTAACTAACTAATTTCTTTTTAAAAAAGGCTGATAATATTTAAAATGGGTAATGGGTAAAATGGGTACTAGTTCAAAAGTTAAGACAAAAATAATTCTTATTTATTGAGAAAACAGCTTCCCACCTCCAGCCAGACTAGGTCAGCCAGATTTCAACCAGCCATTAGACAGTGAAAACTAAATTTTAAAATTAACAGTGAGTGGCGTTTTCGAGTGTTTATAAGAGTACTCGTTAAGAATAATGTTTGTTAAAAGATACTTAATTCAGACTCAAAATTGTGGTCATTGCAGCCTTATTCTACCCTTTCACCTGTCGAACATCATCCAACAATTTCATCTTTCGAACAGTGAGCAATGAGGAGCATCTTCCAGTGAACTCTTTAAGAATAATGTTTGTTAAAAGATACTTAATTCTGACTCAACAGTGTGCTCATTGCAGGCTAATTCTACCCTTTCACCTTTCGAACATCATCGAACAATTTCACCTTTCGAACAGTGAACAATGAGTAGCATCTTCCAGTGAACTCTTTAAGAATAATGCTTGTTAAAAGATACTTAATTCTGACTCAAAAGTATGCGCATTAAAGCCTTATTCTACCCTTTCACCTTTCGAACAATTTCACCTTTCGAACAGTGAATAATGAGTAGCATCTTCCATTGATCTCTTTCAGAATAATGTTTGTTAAAAGATACTTAATTCAAACTCAACACAACAGTGTGCTCATTGCAGCCTTATTCTATCCTTTCACCTTTCGAACATAATCGAATACTTTCACCTTTCGAACAGGGAACAATGAGTAGCATCCTCGAGTGTTTATAACTCTTTAAGAATAATGTTTGTTAAAAGATACTTAATATTCAGACCAAACAGAGTGCCCATTGAAGCCTTATTCTACTCTTTCACCTTTCGAACAGTGAATATTATCGTTAGTGGCAATGCGCTACACGATGAAACCGCTTACAGTGCCACCTGGTAGATAGTTGTAAGGTTAACTTTTATGTGTCGAAAATTGTATGAGAGATAAGGAACAAAGTAAAATACTTAGTTTCAGCTAATAAAAAAAAGTAAAAAACTTAGTTTCAATTTAATACGAATTGATGTGTAGAGTTGAGATAAGAATGCTTCAAAAGCGTCTTTATGTCATGACAAAATGCCATAATTTTTACCGTAAAATCACTGAATCACTTTTAGTAAGTAAACATTACTATTAAAATTACGATATAATATTTTACAGTAAAAATGAATTTTACTGTAAAATGGGTGATACAGATGATGCCCACAAAGTGCCGATATTTTATAATGCAATTTGATCCGTAATTTTTTACAGTGTAAATAGGATAAAAAACGAGTTAACTCTAAATATCTTTATTTTCTATGTACTGTGCGCAAAATAAAAACGCAACACTTTAATAACTTTGGATCTAATGATTGAAATCTCATGCAGTTAGTTGCAATCTTACAATAGTTAGAATAGTCAACCTTATGCATGCTATTTTTTTTACATCAGACTATATTTTAAGTTACGAAATACGAGACAAAAACGCAGTTTCTCCGAATAAGCATTTTTTCAAGAAGAATCATTTCTTCATTCTCAAAATTTGAGAGGTATCTGCAATTTGAAAAGTATGGTCACAATAATTTTGACAGGAGAGTAACCAAATGTTTGGGCCCCTTAATGTTAATATCAATTTTAATGCATTTATTCTTTTCTATATCTTTAGAACTGCTTAAAATAATCTAAATAATTTTGAATATAATTGTAAAACTCATTTATTCAAAGATAATTTAACGATAAAAAGTATGAAAAAATTATATTTATTTTATATTATTTTATTTAAAACTGTTGAAAAGTGTTAGAATTGTAAGGTACACAAATATTTACACAATTTTAAACAACAGAATCCAACATTCGAATGGAATCAGTTGAACAGTTTCTGAGAAATGAAAATTTCAATATACGTCTTTTTTAGAAATTTCGTTACTCAGAAACTATTCGGTTGATTTCGATAAAATTTTGTAATTTGCCATTTAAAGTTATGCAGTTTAAACTCAAATTAAAATTTGTATCGCTGTTTTCACTGTTATTAAATAGTAAAAAATAATAACTTGTCTTTAATTTTATATTTTGCAATGAATTATCTTGAATAAAAGAGATTTACAACTGCGTGCAAAATTCCTTTGATCCGATTAAATTATTTCAGAAATATCGCGAAATACGCAAAAATCAAAACTAATATTAAGAAGTCAAAATTTTTGCCTACTCTCCTGCCTAAATTGGGATCATATTTCCCATATTCCTGGTCCTTTTCATATTTTGAGAATCTAAAATTTAAGTTCCTATAAAAAAAAGGTATGCTAATTCAGACAAAGCACATTTTTGGAAATGATTTTGTTTCTTAAAATATCGTCTGCATAAATAAATTAACAAATTTTAAATTAGCTTCCGAGATCATTAAAAAGGAATTTCAGAACGCGAACAAAAATTATAAAAGTGTTTTTTTTTAATTTTTTGAACACTACAAAGCTCAAGAGAAGTTTGAATAACGAAATTAAAGGTACCTTGTGAGATCCAGTTGTTTACGTCATACATCGCGAAATAAGTAATGCGCCTTTTAAGCATTTTTTTATCATCTATAAGGTATCGTTTTTTGTACAAAATAGATGATGTTCTACAACTTTGTCATTCACTTTTCCTTATATCTTAAACCATTTTCCAGATAGAAACGTTAACTTTGAATTTCACCACCAGGTAGCGCTGTATATTGTCTCCATTTGTAGCTACTTTACTATTCCAAGATATCACTTTTATAACTAAAAATCTGATGAACCTCTTTGGGGTCCCTTTTATAACTTGAGAAGTACATTTGAGTTAAATTTTTACTGATTTAACATACATAGTCATGTGAATAAACATTGATTTAAAAAAAAAATCATACCACAGATGTCTGAGATGCAAAAATCGGATCTTCTGTACAAAAGACTTTTGAGGATGTTGAATAAATATAGTTCGATCCATTTTTATTCATGTTACAGCCAGGTTGATGCAAGAAAAGATTTGTTTGTTCTTTTAATTGTCCGCTGCAACAGGAATTATTTTAAAAGTAAAATATGAGTTTAAAATTTTTTTAAAAATATTTATTTGAGATACAAATACAGAATAAATTTTAACAAGAAAAGCTTCATGAAAAATTAATTTTGATGGATGAATGATTTATGAAATATAAATTATCTAATAATTAAAGTAGAAATCCCATTTTCATTTCAAATGCGTAGCATTGTTATTTCAGTAATATTTTAAAAAATATTTTGTGGGTATGGTATAGTAACTAGATATTTCTAAAAGATTGGATTTGAAAAATCAATGCCTTAATTTAATATTTTGACTTGTTTAATTTCTAACATTTACCACAATATTCCACTTATGCTTGGCTAATTTCAGACTTATCTAGCATTATCTAAAGCATTTCAAAGGTTAGATTATAATATTTTTAGAGCTAATCATAAGAGATGTATATATAGCTCAAAAAATATTAATTTATTTAGTTGTAGCACTATATTCGCGATATAGTAGTACATTTAGATATGTTTTTGGTTTCTGCATTTGTTTTTGTCTTAAAGGGCATTTTAATTTAACTTATAAATATGCAGCGAGAGCCTCAATTTAGAAAAATGTTTAAAAAAATAGTTAAAAAAAATCAAGGAATAAAATGTCTCAACTATTTCCCAGCTACCAAAAATATCTTTAAATTAAAGGGATAGTTAAAGCTAAAATTAAAATGAAAATTAAAATCTAATAGAACGTTTTAAATTCAGATACTAACCTCAATGGATGACATAAAAGCAATACCAGGAATATTAAAAACAGATGATGAGTGAACCAAAATAGGTCGTAACTTGCATTTCTGAAAGGAAAGGATTGAAAATAATTTAATTAAAGGATTAATGAAATTAAATTAGTAATAAATCCTACACTTGATAGTCATAATTAGGGAAGTAAGGTATTGAGAAAAATCTTTAATCTTATTTCTTTTTCTTATACTACATTCACTAGGATGAAGCAAAACATCTGCTAAGTTGCCGGCCTGTCACGCTGAACATTTAAACTATTTTAAAATGTGAAAAACCATAAGTGCTTGTGATACGAAATAAATCGAAGTTAAAAAAAAGTAGTTAATAATTAGTTAGAAAATTAGAAATGGTTTTTACAAATTTCACTGGGGAACAAAATTTTTGTTGCATTTGTACTTGATTTTACCTAATTCGGGAGCGTGGATTTCAAATCTGAAAATAGTTTTGCTCCAAAGCTTCAAATTTTTTTAAAAGGACATTTTTAGTTTATTTTTTGTCGAAATATACAAGTTTAAAAATGTTATATATAACAAGGGATCGCATAAATATTACGAGAAGTTCTTAGGGGACTTTAATATCATCAATATTAAACTGCATAGGAATCTATGCCCGGAAAAGTAATTTTCCACAGCTGGGGTGCTTCCCAATTATGACCTCTTCAGAAACACACGAAAAAACAGTTTATAATCGGGAAGCACTCTAGCGGCGTATGACGTTATTTCGGATAGGAGTTCCTATGCAATTTTAATCCTAATAATGTTTCTTAACTGCCATAATAGTTTGTCGCAAAATTTAGGTGATCCCCTGTTATATATAACGTTTTAAAACTTGCACATTATCCCAAAAAAATCGATTAAAAATGTCATTTCAAAAAATAGCTTTGTAAGAAAATCCGATAGCAGATTTGAAAACGGCAATACGGAAACATTCTAAGATATGTTAAAAAAATAACAGACAACAGAAAACTAAAAAAATAAAAAATGTTACACAGTGTTAGTATTATGAAAAATAAAATCTATTAAAAAATTGGTTTGCTGCTCTTTTGACTACGTATCCGTTTTCATCATATTATTTTTTGTTTCTTTTAAGATGGTGCTTTCCTTTTAATTCTATTTCAAATACGCTATTTAAATTGAACGGTGATCAAAGAATAAACGTTTTATAAAAATTATTCGAAAACCGTAGGTTAAACGTTAGAATTTGTTTACATTAGCATTACGGAAGAAGAAGAAGACTATCTAAATGTAATTTAACGTACACGGGGGATTATAATTTTGTCAAGATTTTTCTGTCAAAATTACCTATAATGAACGCTTAAACTATGAAAATTGTCCTTTAATACGAAAAAAAAAAGATCTGATCATTATTTAAAAAAGTATTTTCAGACTGTGAAATGTTATTTTTTGCTCATTGTATATTGCAAACGGTGCAATTTTAATATGCAGGGTCTACTGCAATTTGAATTCTTTTTAGAATCTTTGCCAAGAATGAAGTAAAAAAATGAACACAATAGTTCAAATTAATACACTACTCAAAATAATTAAAGGATATTGTAAGCCTTGTATAAAAGAACGGTATCAGAGCAATTTTATTGTTGTTGCTTAAAATGGAAGAAGAGAGTCACAAATACAAATTTTTCTTATTTTCAGACTTCGCAGTATACAAATCTTGAGTTTTACATCGAAGACGACACTCCAGTGGCAGCGAATTAGTTCTGGCTTTTAACTTAATGTAAGACAAAGCGAAAAGAATGATAGACATTCAGTAAGCGCGTTGTTTCGATGAGTGCAATGTTTCAATGAAGTCATTTCACCAAATCAAAAGCTTGGAGAGTTGTTGGCTGGTTAGAGGGGAGCCAAACACAAGCCGGAGAAATTGGAGTTTCACCAAGTATGATTTCCAGGATCTGGAACCATTTTTAGGAGACTGGAAATGCAGGCCAAAGATCAGGGCAAGATCGTAGACGTGCAACAACGCCCAATGAAGACCACTATTTTAGGTATTTTAGGCTAACGGCTCGCAGACACCAAAATATGAAAGCCATTCTTCTTCAACAACACCTTAGCACGGCTACTGGCACCACAGTTTCGACACAAACTGTCCGAAACTGCCTTTAAGCTGTAGATCTATATGCTCACCGACCAATGGTGTGTGTCACGTTAACAGCAAGGCACCGTCTCGCCCGCAGGGAGTGGGCAACAGAGCATGTGAACTAGAGGAGAAATGAATGGCGTAGTATTCTTTTCTCTGACGAGATTGGTTTTTCCTGCTCATCCTGATAGTAGGCGTATTTTCATCTGGGGGGAACGCGGCACTAGAAACAATTCTGCGTTCATGCACGGAAGTATAGGATTTGGCGGTGGGGTCTATGCTGGCATCTCCATTGATGGGCGTACCGATCTCTATATCATTCGAAATGGAGCTCTGACGGGTTGCCAATATAAGGATGAGATCCTGAGACCTATTGTAGTCCCTTACGCTGCAGCAATTGGAGATGACTTCATGATAACGGACGACAATTGCTGGGCACATCGTGCTAACTTGGTGAAAGATTTCCTTTTGGAAGAAGGAATCATACGAATGGATTGGTCTGCGTGTTTTCCGGACATGAACCCAATCGAGCATGTTTGCGACACCTCCACAAACTCTCCAAGAACTGGAAAAAGCTCTTCTGGAGGAGTGGGGCTTAATACCCTAGTCCCTCATTAATAACCTCATTGACTGGATGCCTTAAAGGTGTTCAACATTGCTGGCCGTCCAGGGAAGCCATACCCTCTACTAAAAACGATTTTCTTTTAGAGAAACACCTTTTTTTAAATTTATTTTTCTCATATGCACAATTGCGTTTTTTTCCTCTTGTGCCCAAATGCTCAATAAAACGCATTATTTTCTGCTAAACATTATTTCCATTTTTATCTCATATAGCTAACTACATCTGTCAATAACGTATCAATCATTCAAACAATTCTCCAGGTGTAAGATCAACACACAACCTCAATATCCTTTAATTGTTTTGAGCAGTGTAATTCAATTTAAAAAAATACGCTAAGTAAATCTGACTAATTATTGTAGAGGAGCTGTGATGGCTCAGAGTATAGAGCGTTCGCCTTTCTATGATGTGAACCGGGTTCGATTCCCAGCGATGGCTGGTCGATACGTATTCCGCATCCGGCTTGCACCGACCACAGTACTGACGTAAAAGATCCTCAGTGGTAGACGAATCATGGGTTAGAGTCCCCTTGCCATCAGCCTAACCGTGAGAATTTTTCATGATTTTCCTCTCCATGTAACGCAAATGCGAGTTAGTTCCATCAAAAAGTCCTCTACGAAAGCAAATTTTTCCCAATACTTGATCCAGGAGAGTTCCCCTGTCTTCTTAATTTGGTTCAAAATTACAAAGCTACGGAGTTGAACATTAGGTAGTCGTAAACTCAAAAAACTGGGTCGGCTGTTCAACGACGGTAATAAAATAAAATAAAATCATTGTAGAGGAAGGCGGGATGTAAAAAAAAGAAAAGGGAAAAACAAAACATTAGAACTTTATTAACCGCTGAAGGAAATAGTGAGGAGTTGAAAGATGGTTATTAGAAAACTTTTTAAATTTCTTTTTGTAATAAAACAGGTTTTGTTGTCTTTAATCCTCTCTTTCTAACTAGTGATTCATCAGATTCCGATAGCGCTTTTTTCCAGCCTACATATTAATTTGCGACCATTAATTTATAATTTTTTTTTTCATTTTAGTTTAAAACTCAGAAAATGCGTATTAAGGGCGTTGATTACGGTGGAACGCTCTCCCTCTCTTATATATATATATATATATATATATAAGAGAGGGAGAGCGTTCCACCGTAATCAACGCCCTTAATACGCATTTTCTGAGTTTTAAACTAAAATGAAAAAAAAAATTATAAATTAATGGTCGCAAATTAATATGTAGGCTGGANTATATATATATGTAATACAATTTAAATAATAAATACAAAAATAATGAAAATCGAATACAAAGTATTAGGTCTAAAATTCTAATTTCAAGTTTCAACCATTGTGTGGGGTAAGATTAATTTTTGGCTTTATCTTTTAGATTAAGATTGTTTTGTACCATGAAGCTGCTAGTTTTAATGTTATGGTTCTATTGTTGCCGGGCTAACTATACTTTTTATAATATTACGTATTTTATTACAGAACAACTGGATTTGCATACTCATTATTCAGAGAGGCAGAAAAGGTCAATTTCTCTCGAAAAGTTCAAACTGCCGTGCATGAAAACAATTTTTCAATTTTCTTTGAACTTTGAATGGAATGTTAAAAACGTGAGATTTAAACGAAGAACAAAGAAGTTAAGGAATAATAAAATTATTATATTTACCTCACATATGACATAGAAGCCGATGAAAGAATGCAAAGTGTAATAATCATAAATATTCCTGTCAATCCTGCAACTGAAAAATTAGAAGTGAAAAAGGTGAAGTAAAAAATGACTATAATAATTCTGATGCTACATAAGCTGAAAGTAAAGAAATATACAAAGAACCTAAACCAACCTGAATGTAGGATTATTGATAACGGATCCTGTCAAAGAGAAAAATCATAGGATAAAAATTAAGGATTGGTTAAAAAGTTTTTTATGCATTATAAAAGGTGTCCCAAAATTCACACATGATTTTGATATTGCGTCATTTGTGTAATAAAATTTTATCATCAAAACAAAAAAGAGAAGGGAAAGTAACAGCTGAAAGTTCAGGTTTATTAAAAATGGAGCTCTGCATGAAAGAATTGTCGAACAATGTTAAATCATGAACCGGCAGAGTAGTTCCTCATTTTATTAATCAGAATAGGCAGCAGAGATCATGCGATTTAATGCTATTAGCGCTTTTTTTGTCTTTTTCTTCCAAGCCTACGGTTTATGCTAACTAGTCCACCATGCCTGGAAGGAGAAAATTGAACACGATATGCCACATTTATGGACAACTATCATTGAAAATTTCGATATAAAAGTAGATTTGCGTTAGTAAATCCGTGAAGGCAATTTATCCGACAGTGTAATCTTATGCTGTATATTTAATGAATAAATAAAAAAAAAACCCCATTTTTTTTTTTTAAATTAAAAACTTATGTTTTCTATCAAGATTACCGCTTGCATGGATTTTGAGACACCCTGTACATGAAATTAATTAGAAGTAGAAAATATTTTAAAGAAGAATCAATTTAGTGTTTCTAGCAGTATAAAATATGTATTTTCCATGTAAAAAACAATCCAATTTTTTTGTGCAGTGAACCAAAATAAATAAATAAGTAAATAAAAAATATCCCCTGAATAAAATTTTTTCTAATGATCAGATTTTCACGAACTAAACTCTGAACTTTATGGTTCAAAGGGTTGACCTCAAATTATCTTAGTAACATTAACGATTAAAGAAGTTATGGAATCAGTCACGAAAACATTCTTTCTCTGAATAAACCTACTTTCTTTTCAACAAACAGAATTGATTTTTTAATATCAAAATATAACGGACCAAAATATGGTCCAATAGTTTAGCCAAAAGAGCGAATAAAAGTTTTGGCCCTTAAGTTTTTTTTTTTTTTTTTTTTTACTTTTTGAATAGTTTGTCATACAGGGGGTGGACAAAATAATGGAAATACTTCTATACTATTACATTTTTACATATTTCTCAAGAAATACTTAGAGAGCAGGTAGTTCAAAAACATTATTTTCTGTTTATAATTTATTGTAGGTCCCTAAAACCTCTAAAAGCTTTAAACTTTATTATTATGTATGAGAAATTGAACAATTCTAAATTATAAAATGATTCTCTAAATATTTTTTGAGAAAGATCAAAAAATGTGTTCGCATCGAAGTGTTTCCATTATTTTGTTCACCCCTTGTATCTCGGTAATTTTTACGTAAATCAAAAGCCTTTTGCAGACAATTATAACATTCATTTGTCCGAAGATAAATTATGAAAATTAATTTTTATTAAATATTTATTTAATTTTTAAATTATATTTAAAAGAAATTTGAATTGTAAGATATAAGATTTTAAGTCATTTAAAACTTCAAAATGTTAAATAAGAAAATACAAAATATGTGTGGGTGTAATAAATATCCTTGTTCTATCTGTCCTTTTTTTGTGTAGTGCCGCCTATATGGTGCCGCGTTAAAATAATTGTTAGAAAAATTAGATACATTGCGCACTACAGGATTTTTTCCTTTCAATAATAGTGTGATGAAATATCTCTTTAAATTTAACAAAATTCGTTTTCCTGAAGAAGTGACGTTAGTTATTTAGTCACACGAAATTTCTGCTCTGAGCATAAGGCAGGGAACGGTTTCGTCAAAAACGAAGGAAATTTCATGATATTTGAGAATCCATTTTTTTACAGTGGGCTGTTTTAAATAGATTCAGAATAAAGTAGATTGGTCTAGAATAAAGTAGAATGGAATCTCGGATATAATACAAAACATTTATAAGGCACTTTTATTTATAGTGCTTTATGTTTTATGACATAATAATTTTACTATCAATAGTTTTTAAAAAAATATCTTAGATTATTAGTACAGAATATTGCAAATAACTTTGGCCAGTATATAGTTACTTGACTTTAAATATAATAAAAAAAGACAAAATTTTATCTTTAAAAACAATTTTAGTAGGTGACTATATGAAATTCATAGAATTAATATTAAATAAGCAGAACACTGTATAGGTAAAAATATTATATGCAGGTATTTTAATGAGTGTTTAAAGATTAAAAAATGAAACATTGACAAATTAGTATTATTTTTAGAATTAAACTAACTTTATAATAATGATGGTTATAACAAATGAATTACATCCAATTTTCCTAATAGCGAAAAACATATGTTTGAACTTTACATTATTCTTCTACATGCAATTAGTAGCTTTGTATTTAAAGTGTTTGTAACAGTATAATGATGAGCCTCTTTTTCAAGCTGTTCGTGAGTTTTACGTAAGAAACACTATGATTTCCTTCTAGGCAAAAATCTTTTTTTGTGACATTATATAAGGGAAATTACTTATAATCTCCTGCTGCAACAAGGGGCTATACCTACTAGAAGCAATACTAGGGAATTAATTTTGATATAAAAATGCCCCTTTTCTAAAAATTTGGTTAATTCGGTTTGGTTAACCAGAGCGCGGTCGATCTTCGATAAAGTATCCCCTGGATATTGATTTGTTATGGGAATTTGTAGGACTTTGTGACCCTGATAGATTTAGCACGAACTAGTCACTATTTTGTTCACAGGTCCTCGAACCGAAGGAGATCGAACTCACAACCTCTTCCATGAATTATTAATATATTAAAATGAAAATTGAAGCAAGAGTCTATTCTTACTGAAAATGAGAAAAAAAATTTGATATGATTTCATATTTATTAAAAAAAATATCCAAAAGAACAGCAAGCACGTTTTGAAAATGCAGATTCTTTCTAAGTCCTCATAAGAAATATTATGATTTTAAGTCTGGTGAGCACGGAGCACTTTGCAATAAATGTCTGCCGTGGACCAAGTGTTCACATTTAACGCGTCAGTAAAAATTTCAGGTTATGCGTTTAACAGCTCTGTAATCCATTTTGAAATATTAAAGAAGCAAAAGAAACATTTAAGAAAGATATTCTTAGCAAAGTATTTTAAGACAGAAAAAATAAGATGAATATTCAAACAGAGAAAAAAATTCTCGTAAAATTACAGTACTTGGTAAAGAAGAAAAAAAAACATCATTTTGCTTAATTAAAGAAAATTTTCGGTATTTAAACTGTTCATTAGGTAATTTTTCTGTTCATATGGTTATACCGGTTTACTAGAAATTCTGGTTTTAAAAATTAAAGTCTTTATAAGAACACATTTAGTAAAAAATGCAAAAATGAAAAGTAAATTTAGTCAAATAAATGTCTTTTTGTCATAATCTAAGGTGCTTTGGAAATTATTAAATTTTATTCCATTCACCAAATTTGATCGCATATTATGAAAACATATTCTACAGTTAATTTTACTAAGATCATTACTAAAGCGCTTCGGTAAAAATTAAACTAAAAATTTAACCATACTTTTTTTGTCAGCACAATAATCCGACTATAACAAACAATTTTAAAACTAGTACTCATTCATAAGTGGTTTCTTCCTTAAGTTATAAAGAAATTTGAGGAAGAAGAAATAATTTTATGAGAAGAAAGTTTCACAAATGGCTCAATTAATTTATATTGGTTACATAATAAATAACAAATATTTACTTTTAATATTTCGCTTGTTTTGGCTATATAATCTTTATTTCAATCTATACATGATATATTAACTATATACGAAATAGTTAATAAAATAGCTTATTTTGAACTAAACATATGTATGATAGATACCCTTTAGAAACCATCCTTTAACGACGGCCATGAAAACTTTTTTAAATTTCTGTTCTAATTTTTTAAAAATTAAACTTTCAAAAATAATTTTTTGATGAAGTTTCCATTGTAAATAGATACTTTAAAAAATGTTCAGAGAAACTTAACAGCGCGTACCATCATTGATCTAGTTTTAGTTTAACAGAATAGCTGATTGTTTAACCAACGTATGCCCAAAAATTCTAAATCTAATTATTCAAAAACTCAACGAAACAATTTATCCGACGTGCAAAGAGGTTACCGAGCCAATACATGTTTTTATACATGTAGTTTCATGTGTATATTGGACCATGTAGGTTTCATACGCAGGTCCACGTACAGTGTGTAAAAAAATAAATAAATAAACGGACCACCCTGAATAACTTTGATCAAATGATTGGATCTTCACGTATTTTGTGCTAATTAATTAATGCAGACAATATTTTAAGATACGAAATCAGACACAAAAACACGCGTTCCGTTTATTTCGACGAAATTTGGATTTCTGATTCCCAAAATTTGTACAGTGGCAATCTGGGAAATATGATCCTCATAGTTTGAGGATCATACTTCCCAGATTGCCTCTAGTTGATCCTCATAGTTGAGAGCTATCCTAAGTTCGAACTCTTTAATGCTAATTTTATTTTTGGCGTATTTCACCATATCTCGAGAACTTTTTAAGCGAATTGAAATTTCTTTTGCTCAATTATAGAATTTATTTATCCGAAAATAATTCCACGCAAAAAATTAATTTCAGTAACTATTTACTATTTTTTATTATTTATTTTCATAATGGTCGAAAAATGCTTGAATTTTAAGGTATAAAATTTATTACATTATTTTAAAGAATGTCATTGTCCTTTTACCTGATAAAATACAAATTTTATCGAAATTGGTCTAATTCCTGAGAAATCGAATTTTAAAAATTCGACATTTTCAAAAAGTTCTAAAAAGATCTCAAGATACGGCAAAATTCGCCATAAGACACATTTCCCAGATTGCGGCTACCCCCTTTATATTGGGGTTCAGAGATCCGAATCAGGTATCAGGAAAAAAGGTATGTTTATTCAGAAATCATGCGTTTTTGTAACTTAAAATAACATCTGCAGTAATTAATTAGTATACTTGAGGTCACCCCTCGAACCATTATGGTTTAGTTTTAGAACGTGAAGATCCAATCGTTAGAACAAAAGTTATTCAGGATGGTCCGTTTATTTTTTTTACGCACTGTACGTTGTCTTGATTTCTGGGTCCGTATATTATTAGAAAAAACCGTTCCAGAACTTTCAGTCAATAGAAATGTTTAAAATAAGTAAATTTTGTAATTTGATGTTTCTTTTAAGAAAATTTAAAATATGGCTTATAGGTAATGAAATAATACTCTAAGAAGGATCATAATTAGTGTTATAACGTAATCATACTTTATTACCTGTCCTTTAAATCTTGCTATATTTACAGCATTAAAATCATCGTTATAATGAAGAGAAAAATTCAAGACATTGAAAATGTGAGCGACAGAATGCAAACCTAAAAATGGAATAGTAATATAAGTAGTATAAGGAACATTCTAAGTTTATAATTCTAATACAAACGTACAACGTGTGCTATTGTTGAGAAAGGTTTTATTAAGTTGTAGAAAACAATAAATAAAAGAGGAAGATGTTTTTAAAACTGTACTAACACTTAAAAGCATAAACACCCAGCTAGTAGAATTAATAAGAGTAGTATGCACCGCGATATAGCCGACGGAAGTGACGTCATCACGGAAAGTCATTCATGTTAGAAATAAAATAACTTTAAATCTATTTCATTATTTAAATCTATTTTATTATTTATTAAATACAATTAAGGCTGAGGATCGAACTCACGCCAATTAAAAAGCATTCATGGGTCAGTAGTTGAATATCATAACCACTGACCCACGAATGCTTTTTAATGTTCGATCCTCAGCCGTAACTACATTTAATAAATAATAAAATAGATTTAAATAATGAAATAGATTTAAATAATGAAATAGATTTAAAGTTATTTTATTTCTAACATTCCCACACAGATGGGGCCACTAGAGTAAAGTATGTGCATGATATTATTTATTTATTATGTATTAAAAAATGACATCATTACTTCATAATATTCGATTTCTCCCCCAAATAACAAAGCTTATAAGTATTGCCACCTTAAACAAGTAAAATAATATTAATAAGTGTTGCCACCCTCAAAAAAGTAATAAATGAAAATAATATCAAAAAACGAAACTATATTAAAAAAACAGAAACCGAAACTAAAAACTACGGGCAGAAATAAGCACACGGACAGAAATAAGCAAGCGGTCTGAAATAAGCAACTTCCGGTTTACTACATATTTTCGTTTCCCACCCGGGAAACGAAAATATGTAGCAGGGAAATATGTATGCAGGGAAAATATGTATGCAGGGAAAAGCATCCTTGACTTTCCATGATGACGTCACTTCCGTCGGCTATATCGCGGTGCATACTACTCATAAGCATATGTTTTATTTATTGGTGTATCATGGTAAGTAATAAAAAAAAATTGAAACTAAAAATAATTATTTAATCGTTAAAAATCAATCGCTGCTACTGTCAATAAAATTTTTTCTCAATAACTAAGCAACTTAGCAGCTATAGCTAAAAAACATAAAATAGTAAATTTATAGCTTTACCTCAAAAATTAGATTAATCATAAAATTTCGTAACCTAGTTTTTATGAAGTAATATTTAAAGAGCTGTATCAATAAAAGTAATAATTTAGGCAAATATAGCGTGGTTACTTATCTCTTCGTTGGTTGAAGTGTGGTAACTGATTTCGCTATCATTTATTTTCGCAACCCTATTCTGAACATATTTTGAAGCCTCTTGCCGTAATTCTCTTTAGATATAGGGACTCTATTTTGAGGCACTTGATCTCCATACGCTGAAATCCTTTTTTTGCCTCTTTTCTTAATGCAGGAGATAAACGTGTTTTTTTCTAACGTGTTTTTTTTAACGTGTTTTTAACAACTGGATTCAAGATGAATAGCATATTTAAATTCGTACACATTAGAATCTCTGAAAAAAGGTTTTATCAATATGAGGATTTTATGTTATATCTTAGTGTAATTTACTTTTTCTTTCAGGCGAAAAGATCACTAAGATATTTCAGTATCATGGGCCAGGAACTGAAGTAAGGGGACTCTGATTTATCACAGTCCCTTAAAACACTATGTTTATCAAAGTACATAATAATATTTATATTTATAATTTCAAATGTTTTCTATCATTTTTAAATATTTATTAAAATTATTTTTTGATCTTTTTTTGGAAGGAGGTTCATAATGTTACGCGAAATAAAAAAAATCTGTATTAATGTATTTCTTTCTAGCATATGCAAAACGTTAATACTAAAGTGCCCCAGCCTTCGAGTGATCTTCTGACTAAGCTTTTGGAGCCTCGTAATTATTTTTAGGTTCTATAGCCGATTCTGTAAAAAAAATTGCGTTTATTCAGATTAAGTACGTCTTTGTGTTTGACTTTGCTATACGATAACTATTCTCTTACTATTTATAAGTAAGCCTATTTTTGTCAATAATTAACCAGGCTATTTAAAACGATACATCTTAGTATCTATGAAATCCTATAACTTTGATTTAAAAACCTTTCTGGTTAATTATGTTATATTTAGCTTATACATCCATTCATTTAGCCCCAGATTATAGTTTTGAGTTCAACAAGAGAACAATCTGCCTCCAATTCAGAGGTATTTATTTGTTATGGGATCTTAGAGAACTTTGTGACCCGACAGATTTAACGCTCACCAGTCACCATTTACTACACGGGAAAAAATAAGCAATATCAATCATTAGCATAAATGCAACTAAAAATTTGTTCCCCAGTGTTATAGAATAATTTGATAGATGTCTCAATGTAATAATAATTATGTTTGATATAGTGAAATATAATTTTTTCCCCATAAAAATATTGTTGTTGACCTGTCTATATCAGTGCTAAATATTATTCGAAGAATATTTGATTTTTTAAGTTGAAATATTTCTTTAAGAGTGTAATTGAAAGATAATTATACGATTTTATTCGGTTTTGACAGATTATTTTTAAAAATGAAAGTTTGGTTTTGATCTGACACGAGAAAAAAAAAATCTTACTATACAATGCAAATTAATTGGGACAAGTCAGTTTGTTTAGACCTGAGTAAGTTGAACAAACTGTATAACATCGTCTGAAAGAATTTTTTTTTCTCAGGATATATTTTGAAGTCAACGTTGTCAAGTATGATTAATTCAGTTTATGATTAATTCAGTTGTCAAGTATGATTAATTCAGTAAAAGAAAAGAAACAAAAAAGACTAAATAACTTTTATTCCAATGATCGAATTTTCACGTATTAGGACTCAATCTCAATGGTTCGCAGGGGTTATCTCAAATGTGCTAGTTAATTATTGCACAGTCGATATTTTAAGACACAATACGTACTTTCTCTAAGTAAACGTACATATTTTCCCACCGAATTTGGATTCCTGACTTTCAAAAAATAAAGGTAGCCGAAATCTGGAAATTATGGTCTCAACAGTTTAGCCATGTAAGCTGTCGATATACTTCATATCCTTTATATTTAATTATACTTTATGTGTACTTCGTCATACCTCCAGAATTTTTGGAGTGAATTGAAAATTTTTTCTCAGACAAATATAAAATTCATTTATCTATAGATAATTCCATGCAAAAAAATATTTTACTTAATAATAGTGGAAAAAGTTTGAAGGCTTACAATAATTTCAAAGAATGCAATTTTACATGTCAAAATACAAAATTTAAACAAAATCGGACAAATATTTCCCTAGAAATCAAATTTAAAAAAAAAAGTAACCTATTACAATATGATTTCTCAGAAACTTTTCGACCGATTTCGCTAAAACTTCGTATTTTGCCATATAAAATTACATTCTTTATAAAGGCGTAAAAATTCGTGTACCTTACACATAAACTTCTTTGACTACATATTATTAAATAAATTAGCCAGAAGTAGCTATAAATAATAAGTTTGGAATGATCTTTGGTTAAACGAACTTTATAATTGTGTTCAAAAATGCTTCAATTCGTTTAAAAAATTCTCCAGATAAGGCGAAATATGCAAAAAGTATAATTATCATTTTCAACAGCTCCTGTAAAACTATTGAGACTATATTTTCCAGATTACGGCTGCCCACATATTTGAAGGTCAAGAAATCAAATCCGTTGAAAAAAATATACATTTATTCAGAGAAAGTGCGTTTTTGGGTAACTTAAAATATCTTTTGCACAAAATAATTAGCATATTTGAGGTATCTCCCGTTAAACATCAAGATTGAGTCCTGGTACGTGAAAATCTGATAATTAGATAAAGAGTTATTAAGGATGGCCCTTTTATTTTTTAAGCACTGTACACATCTGTACATAATTATGGAAGGTAAATGGCAAAATTATAGTTCATGGAACAGGGAATTGAGGGGGCCACTCCCTTTATTTCAGTACTTGTTTTTTTTCGTTGCTGATGGAATTCAGTTTCTACACAATTTTGATGAATGTTTGGGTGCTGAAAAACAAATCCTTGACCCACAATCCTCTGTCCACATAGAAAGCGCAACGCTGCAATATTCTCTTTTGATGCTCAATTTTTTTTGAGCATATTGTACTCATAAATTACTACGACATAAGATTATTTTATTCTTGTAGATTTTCGACAGCCCATTTCAACGGTGCCAGGCTTTTTCATATATTTTAAAAAGGGTTAATAATTTCCTATTAAAATACCAAAATAACGTTGCTTGATTAGCATTAAAAATCACGAGGCTTTTAATTCAATAGAGAATTTGTGGAATATTTTGAAGAGTCATTTAGGTTAAAGGATATGTAAGTCAAAAAAATTGAAAATAAACAGATAGATAATACTCTTCCACAATGCTGCTAATTACTAGTTACAAGAAGATGATGACCTAATCTATATAGTCACTATATAGCCAGCCACTATATAGTCATCTATATAGTCACTGCCAAAATGTCTTCAAGAGCTCTTTGCTACACTTAATACATACTGCATTTAGGACATACTGAATCAGTTGGTTCCTATTAATTTACACAGTGTTGTAATTCATATAATTACTAAACATTTACGGTAGCTTTAACATCATCCAATATTCTTTACAATTTCTGGATCGAAGTAGAAATTTATATATATATATATATATATATATATATATATATACGGTNATATATATATATTTATATATAGAATGCAATAAAGTAGAAAAAACTTACTTCCAGCAATGATGATGGTAATGGCACATATAATGTGAAATTTTTTGCTACTATCAATGCATTTAGTGACAAAATTTGCTGACACCTACAAGAGAATAAAACAGAATTGCTTTTGAGTGCTAATTAAAAATATATCACCAAGGCAAAAACAATTTAATAATTAAAAAAATGAATAAACTTTGAGTTTTGACCTATTGAGTTTTTAATGAGTTTAAAATATATATAAAAAAAAGTAAGTTTCGAACTAATTACGGTGCTCGCAGTGTAGGTGGGTTAATTTGCGACGGTATTGAGATGCGAAATCATTCATATTAGCATGCCGTTATTCAGAAATTGTAATTCAGAAAATTATCAGATGAAATATAATAAATCCTTAAAGAGATTTGAAAAAAAATGCTACAACATACCTACTGCTTTTTCAATTGAGGATAGTATGCATGTATCAATCTGTAAAGCTTGTATAAAGAGACTGTTTAGCATACTGTGCTGTCGATATGTAAAATATTGAATAAAATAGTTAAGTGATACTATATTTGAACTTCTATATCATGTTTTGATAAATTTAATAATGTTAAGTCACCGGTATGGCAACGAATAACAAAAAAGTTAGTCATGTATTTAGATAGCTAGTTGCAGGGTTGAAAATAGGGGGATATGTAGTTCACCAAAAATATTAGGAAAAATAGTGCATATTAATCATTATTTACGAAAAATACAATTATGATAAATCTCGAAATAGCGAATTAGAATTGAGAAAGTTGTATGTAAAAAACTAATTTGTTACTATGATCAATTACTAAGATATGCTGAATTAACCCGTATGCTTTTCCTGTAAATTTTTTTATTAATCTAATACTCATAAAAGCAGCATCATAAAATTAACAAGACAAATACAACCAATTATAGTATCCGTCATTTCTTTTTCTTTCGCCTTTTATTTTTCATTTTCTTTCTTATAATATTTGCACCAAATAATGCTAATGATGTGGATTGTTGAACCACTTGACTAAGAATTAGCAATAAAAAACATTTAAAAATGAATTTATGCTTTTTTAAAAAATGTTTTTCCAACTATGATATTTTATCACAAGGTAAGTTGGCATTGCACCTGTTACAGCTAAGGATAAATTTAAAAAATGAAAGTCTTTTTTTAATATTTTGAAAAGTATTTTTTGAAATTTTTTAGATAAAACAGGAATGTAAATGCCATTGTTTTATTTTCAGCTTCTTGAAGTTAGAGATTTTTAAACTGCATGTAAAAATCTTTAATTAAAATTTCATTCATTTTTCTTATTTCATCTATTTTGAAATAGGTGAGTTTAAGTCACAAATAAGAATATATTAAGTATTTTTCAAATACGATAGGTGAAATAGTAAAACATTATGTGCCTAAAAATTCCTAGATACTAAAATATGATGCAATTTATCCTATGAAGTTTAACTTACTTTTGAACCAATGCTCCGTATATAAGACGTAATTAAACGACACATGGGTATGATTGCCATAAAAGAACTAACATTAACAACACAAGCCATTGCTCGTGATATTGAGAACCCAATCTGCAAACAAAAGAAACAATGCAGCAAATTGTATATTGCATAATAAATTCAGAATAATTCATAATAAATCATATATTTAAACATGATTCAATAGTTTTCCATAATATAAAATTACATTTAATTTTACTACCTTTTTGACAAAAACTGCTTTTTATACTAAACTACTTTTCTGTTTTTTATACTAAATAAAACTAGGAACTTTTTTGTTTCTAAAACCATTTGAGTTTCATTTCTACGTCAAATCAAACCGAAGTTATAATCATTTAAAAAATCACTCATTCTGGTTTTTACACTGATATTTGTTTTTCTTTTCCTCAAAACTAATTTTTTGATTATTTTCCTTTATTTCAAAAGCAATATATCAAGATATTTTAGTTTGAATTACTTGGAATTTCGCAGAAAAGTTTTTTATGCATATGTCTAAGGACTAGTTTATTAAACTATTATTTTATATTTCACAGGTAAAATAAAAATAACTAATAGAAATTTTTAACCATCTTTGCCTAATAAGTTTCGACATTTTCTGTAAAATATCTAAATGTTAATATTATGTTTAATGTGTCCTCTATTCCTTAAGTTGAGTTCTGAGTATACAAAGCAAGAATAATTTTAAAAAATAAATAAATTTCAATAAAGCTATGGTCGATTTTAGGTCTTTTTTTGACCAGTTTTCCCCCAGATTTCCTTAAAAAAATTAAAAAAAAAAAACATTTTTGCACATTATTTTGTATTTATACCATGTTTAAATACATAATATACACGTAAATTCTAATGAAAATTTCTAAATTAATTATTTCAAAATGTTGCCTTCAAATGCGTAGGCGAGGACCTTAACTTTAATAAAAAAATCAAATAGTTTTTTTCTAATGTGTCATATTTTATAAATTCAAAGAAATACTTTTCAACTTACCCCTGCAATTTCTCTAATGTAATGGTACTTGGCATCATTCCTATAGCGTATATATGATGTCCAAAACACCATGGTAATAAATGCTAGCCATAATATCTGTATATAAGTAAAAAAGAAGCGGGTAAGCTGTCATAATCATTTTTTATTGTTAAGAAAAAAAGATGGTAAAACTAGAGTTATAAAACTATTTTTGATTGATTCACTAATGGCGTAACGAGAAATTTTCATATAGAGGTTAGTATACATGTATCACAAACCATTGTTAAAACAACTTTAAAATATGTAATTTTGTTTCGAAATTAATGCGGAAAATCCGAATCAGGCAGATTCTTTTTGTTAGCTATGAACGCTAACATTTTTATAGACCACTTGTAAGGATTAAGAGGAAAAACCATTCTTGTTTTTTTTTTCTTTTTTCAAAAAGGTTTTCTTGATAATTTAAAATTATGCATCCAAATGTTTATTGGAAGGAAAAGTATTCATAAAAGACTTGATTTTTGGGCATCTGCTAGCGGTCACATAACTTCAAAAGCGCTTTCTGCTAATATACAATTTCTACTACAAGAGGATCAAAATCTTAAATCAAACAAATCTCCATTTGACTTCAAACTTAAATTTCATATTTAAATTACAAAAGTACGTATTTCATTTCATAATTATTTTGTTCCAAAAATGTTTTGAGGGAATTTCGATTATTATTTAAAAACGCATGATTTTTCCAAAACTAAAAGAATAAAAAATTCCACAAACTACTATTGCTATTCCCATACAAAATTTTGTTTTTCACCCGTTGCATTAAAATTTTAGATGCTGTTCGTCCGCAATACATTCTTCAAAATGAATGGCTTCATAAAAGAAAAGCTTCACATTTGCCATTTTGTTCTGAATCACTATAGAAACCTTAATTTTTATAGTTCACCTGCTGTAGTTTTAGGATATAGGAGTAGTTTTAGGATTTAGGAGTAAGAGTTATTTTTTCTTTCAGAATTTTGATTTCTTCCATAGTCTGACTGAAACACTTCTCAAAACATCGGCCGTAAATCCGTAGCTTCTTTGTTTTAATTCTTGTTATTCAGTGGCCATATTATTTTACCGATTCGGTACATTGTCCTTTATCATAGAGATAGATTAGCCAAGTGGAAGACAATTTAGTATTAAAAAAATAGAAAAAAAAATCAAAGAGTCAGAATTGTTACATTAAATGTAGCATTCAGAAAGAGATTAATGAATCTTCGTGATGGAAAAAATGGAAAAATTTTTTTTCACCGGTTGGCATTAAAAGCATGCATCCCTATAAAATGCTTGTAGTTTTAAAACTAATCTTTAACTATATGTCAATATTTTGGAGGATAATGCTTCGTTAGATTGCGTAAATTTTCTAATTCACTATAGAGCTGAAAATTCAGAAAAATGTCTCTAATTTTTGAATTGGGCTCAAACTTAAGCAAAACTTTTGCTTAATTTTTCACCATAATAATGCACAATGTAAGAAATTAATAATATAAGAAAAGTTTTCTGCTTTTCTGTTAGCAATCGAAATGCATGGAAGGAAATAATTATATAATAATGTAATAATAAACAATGGGTCGGATAGCCTGGTTTGTCGGGAGTTGGGCCCATGTCCAATGGGTCATGAGTTCGACCCCCGTCAGTCGAATACTCGGCGTGTAGTAAATGGTGACTGGTGCACATTAAATTTATTGAGCCACAAAGTCCTCCAAGCTATTATAACAAATGAATATTTCTGGGGTGAATTGGAGATTTATGATCCTCTGATTCAGTCAAAATTACAAATTTAGTCTGTGGAATGTATGAATGGGTGTTTCTTCTAAACAGGGGGGGGGGTGACGTGTGTGTGGCGGAAGTTGTATTCTTGGCCATAAATGTCGCCAACGAAAAACAAGAAACATACCCTCTGTACTCGCTTGGTTTCACCAGGCAGGCTTGCTGGTAAACAAACATGTGGCATATTGACATGTGGCATTAGAAACAACAACATAATAAACTATTTTTCATTAAACGTAATTATCATGAAAAAAATTTAACATTAAGTAATGTTAAACGGAACACATTTATTCTGTCACTTTTTTTTAATTTTGCATTAATAAACTATAAAAGCATTAATTGTGCTCAATTTTTTATGAATAAATTAGATGTTGCACGTATAGAGATGATTTTTCTTTTTACAAATTTAATTTAAATGTCTTATAGTTTTTTAGGATACGTAGTGTGTAATTACAGTTATGAGCACTAAAATTGAGTGAAGCCTGAAGAATGAACGATGACAAGAGAATTAAAAATAAAATAAAATTAAATAAAAAAAACGGCCTTATTATTACTGTATTTTTTGCAAGTATAGAAAATTTAGTAGATAATGATAAATCGCTATTATGATGAAAGTGTTAGATTTTTTCTGAGGTATAAATCAGTTTAAAACACAGCAAATATGACTGGATTATACATCTATAAATATATTTAAATAAAATGAAACTGAAGTAAAATTAAATTGGCCGTTTAATTGATTAAAAATGAAATAATTGAATTGCCCATTAAATTGAAATAAAATGAAAAATATTTTCTTTAGTAACAATAAACTTCTAGATTTAAAATTTTATTCTTAATTAATGTAATGAAAACATTTAGGGGAGTTTATTTATTTGTTTAATAAAACTATATCAAAATTCTCATCTTGCATAAGTAAAACAAATGATCTTACTTATTTTTTTGAATCATACTAGAAAATTTTAATTTACGCTAACTTGCAATAACTCCCAATATATAAAATAACAATATATATAATCCAATGAGACAGCTCGAAAGTTTAAACGAAGTCTTTCTGAACTGTTAAGAAGCTATTGTTTTAATTAAGTTTTTTTACGCCAATCATAATTCTAAAAATAATAATTTAAAATTTGAAAAGAATTAAAAATTTGAAGTAAAAAGTTAATAATATTTAATATTAAAGAATGTGCATGTAAAATATTTTCTTTGTTTATTTAAAACTTATTTACCCGTCCTTAATGATATATATGTTAGTCATTAATAAGAGTTTTAGTGTTGAAGTTTATAATATAATAATTAAAGTATCAATCTCTCAAAATCATACGTGTAATGCTATTTTTTAATTCATTAATATGTCTATTAATTAATATAATAAATAATATAATAAATAGTTATTAATTAATATGTTTATTAGTTATATGATTAATATGTCATTAATTAATGTAATAATTTATATAATAATTAGTTATTAATTAATTTGTCTATTAATTAATATACATATTAATTATTATATGATAATAGTGAATATATGAATAGTTAATATATGAACTTTTGGAAAGCTATTATTTTATTTATGTTTTATTATGACAATTATAATTTTGAAAATAATAAGCTAAAATTTGAGAACAATTTTAAAAAGTTGAAATAACGATAGTAATAATACTTAATATTAAAGAATATACAAAAAAAATATTTTCGTTGTTTATTTAAAATTTATTTACTCATTTTTTACTATATATGTAAATCATTAAAAGAGTTTTGCTGAAGTTCTTAATATAATAACAAAAGTATAAATCTCTCAAAATCATGCATGTAGAGCTATTTTTTTAAATTAATTAATAAGTCTAATTATCCTATGAGCATGTCTTTATTTATTTATTTTTTAAACTTTTCGTTATTTCAACAAGCGCAGAGTTAGAAAAATACTGACTTAACTCAAAAGTTCCTAAGATTTATTATGCAATAAATAGCAGCTGACATCACCAGCATTATCAGTTAAAAGGTTATTCTTTTTCTTCTACTCCACTCTTCTCTAAAATAAATTAATATCTTACCAGAATGCTGTGTGACCGCAGGCAAGCAGCAGAACAGCGAACTGTTCTTGTCGCCAGACGAACCATTTCTAAAATCCGTTACCCTGTCTATAACTTGAGAGGAGATTTTTTTTTATTTTTTATTTTTATTATTATTTTTTTTTAACCTAACTTCTGAGACTTCCCACAGTATATCAGCGGTCTACGTTTTCGGGTGTGTTAAAAAAAAAATTACTTGGTTGTTTATAATAATATTTAGGCAGCTTGGCTTTTTTTTATCCCGCTTTTGGCGACTTTGTGAAAATGTAGGTCGTAAGGAAGCTCGTTTACCAAGTTTGGTAACGGATTTTCTTTGAGATAAATCGAGTCTTAAGATTTCACAAATCTGAACAATAAGATTCTCGAATACTTTAACACTACGAATCTGTGTTCAATGCGAAAACAATATTTTTAAAAATAAATATTCAATGTTTTTTCAACCAAAATAATATCGGAGAAGTTTAAACTAAGTTTTACAAAGTTAGTACAAAGTTTAAATTATTTTTTTAAAGTTTCTTTTTTAAAGTCTATCCATTACTTAGGAAATAATTAATCTAAGTCATTAAATAATAAATACACTTGAATTTGGTGTCATTTTACCAAAGGAATATTAATTAGAATGAAATGGATTTTAATCAATACATGACATTTATTTATATAATAATACAAGCATGGTAGTACAGAACGAAATTTTTATTTGAAAATGTAACTTCAGATTTGATGCAAAAAAGCAGATTTGATGCAATTATTCATTAAAACTTTTGAATTAACTTTTCAATAACAAAATATTTATATCACAATTGATTAAGAATAATAATGGAAGGAAACAGCAAAACTAAGTAAAAGTTAAATATATCAATGTTCAAAGTTTCCAATGTCGTATTTTCTATTCATTGTTAAAAGGAGAGGAATTTAAAAAGTTACAACCCTATTAGAACAAAATATACAAAAAAATGTAAAATTAATTGAAATGCTGAAAAAATGTAACAATTGTGAGAGAAAGTAATAGAAAATCGATTATATCAATATAATTTTAAAGGTTTAATGTCATATTCTTTAATCATTCAATCATGCGAAAATCAGAACGTCTACTTGATTAAAAATAATATGTTTTAGCTGATAAATTAATTAATTAGTAAGGTCCTATTTTCCAATACTTACTAACATTTTTTATTGAGAATGCAGTTATAAAATTGCGTTTTATAAAAAACATGAACATGAATGAACAAAAACATTTTAGTTTATAATACTGATAAGAATAACAATCGGCTAAATGTGAAATTTTTTTTTTCAAAAAATAAGAGGTGTAGATAATGGGGAACGATTAATAACGCGTTTCTCTCTTTGTAAGTTGCAATTGGATTCATACAGAATCTAAATGAAATATGTACACATAAAAACATCTGAGATTCTAATGTATTATGTATCTAATTAAATTCACTCTGTTATTGACCCCAAGAATTTGTTACTTCAGTCTTCGGGGTCAACGAAAAAAAATCAGATTATGTAAATATTTGCCTTCCTGTAACTTTATGAATAGATAACAAACGTGATTTCCACGCATAAAAGATATATTTCCACACACACAAGATATATAAATAGCTTTCTAATTCAAATATAGCTTATGAAAAGTTGTTACCTGCGGCAATTTAATATACATGGTGTTCAAATAGTATGGAAACGTTAAAGTATCTCGTGAGGCATCGTATCAAAAATTTAAATGTTCACATGTGAACTGTTTTCAAAAGTTTCATTAAATGATACCAGAATCGGTTCCCAGACCTCATTCCGGGAAATAGGGTGGCGGCGACATAAAAATTTTATATAGGTCCCCCATTTTTTATTGTTGAATTAGATTCTCCAGGAAAAAGCACCTCACTTTGATCTACAGTTGTTAGCATCTTGCTCCGTAGGTGGCGCCGTAATCGAAAAATTTAAATAGGGTACAAATTGTTTAAAATGGATATAACTGAAGAAATGCCTTTTAGATCGAAAAAATAAAAGGTAAAAATTACAAAAATGAAAGGTCTTTTTAGATTTTTTACTCGATTAGTATTTTTCCGAGATATTTGATCAACGTATACTATACTCTTTTTGCAATAAAAACTTTATTTTAAACTTTAAATGCGTGTGATACACTTAAATAATCATTTATTTATGTCATTATTAAAGTATTTTCATCAGAAAGTATTGGAGAGTATTTTAAGCCGTTAAAAATTACAAAATAATATTTAATTTAGCCCTCTTTATTAGAATATTAAAATAGGGAGTAGCATGATACGCTCATTGGAACAAAGTGAGATACATAGGGCTAATTTAAAGCATAATTTTAATTTTGTGTATTTTAATTTTTAGGACATTCAATTTTTTAATCCATTGCTAGATAGACAAAATATAAACAAGGATTCTAGCATTGATTATTTTGGCACAGATAAAGCAAATTATTAAGTACAGGCATTCCTTTGTAATTCAGGCATAAAATGAGCAGATGTATTTTGAGAGGATCCTCACGTCCTCGACAAAGTATGCGTTTACTTTTGGAAGACTATCTAAACTATTAATTAACATTACCACTATTAATGCTCAAAAACTATTTGAAATATATATATATATATATATATTTATATATATT
>NC_092214.1:69285450-69349110 GCF_043381705.1 Parasteatoda tepidariorum
TATATATATATATTTAATTTTTATTTTTTGATGCACTGCACAGAGGGGCAGTAAGATAGTGTGTGTGGTCTTCGGACATGAACATAATATTACTCAAGATTAGATTAAAAACAATTTTGTTAGAATCTTTAAAAACTAATCCATGCCGTTAGCTAGGTAAAAAAAAACTACTAATTCTAAAAAAATTATTATTATTAAATTCAAACAAAAAATCTTATTTTTTACAATTCATTAAAATTTTACTTCACATAGTATGTTTTGCTATTAAAAATTATCTATTTATAGTTTCCAAAAGTTTCCAATACTTAGAATTTTAAAGACCATTTATAAAAGAAACATTTCATTTATTTGTTTTTTTAACTTAAAAAGGAAACATTAGATTATGTTTCTATTCTGGCGCTTACAAATATACATTTATTGTAATTAGAGCCATTATTTTGATGACAATAAAATGTTCAAAAATGCCCTTAAATATCGCGTAATTATTTATGCAATCACAATATTTTATTTATTAATGCTTGGAAATAGAAAATATTTCAGATAATTAAACAGTAACTTTAATCCGAAATATTATTTCTTTAGTAAATTTATAAACAAAAAATACACGGATTAACAGAAATCAAAACCAAATAAATGTTTATTGGAGCAAATATAGTAACGTAAGGAGGAAACAAGGTTGTAGAATTTGCAGAAGGGTAATAAATAAATAAATAATAAATATATTAATTGAAATTAATAATATTAGAAAAATATTAGTAAAAATGACTTAATACCTAAATAACAGTTCTTAAATTTAAAAAAAAAAATACCTTAGGAAAAAAAAACTTCTTCTTTAAAATGTTAAAAAAAAGCCCCTAATGCTCAAAAAACGAGTAAATAAAGAAGAAAAAGCAAATGTCAAGAAAATGTTTGCGGCATTTATAATATGCAATATATTTTATGAAAAGTGCGTGAGTTAAAAGCAATTGTTTTGTCATAACAGTAACTTGAAACTATGAATGACGTCAACGCGTCAATATTCTCGGAAGTTATCATTAACTTTTTTCAAAACTGTTTTTTTTTTTAATGTTTATAATTATTCTTCTGACTCATATTCTTTCCTTTTTTTAAAAAAAAAACTAGCTTATAATAACATTATGATATATTGCTAGCAGTGACATTAGGTTTCTTTGTACATAATACAGAATATTAAATTTAGATTTTAAAATCTTTGTACATTAGGTTACTTTACATTGAATAGTTAATAATAAGTGAATTTTAAATGATAGTCACAACTTTAATAATAAAAATAATAATAAGGAATTCTTAGCTAAAATTTAAAATTTATAGCTTTAAAAGATTCTGTGACATAAAATATTCATTCTGAAGCAGATTTAATTTATTTATAAATGTAACTGTTTACAAAACTTAATCTTTCAACGTTTTGCAGATTTTAAATATAAAAACTAATATTTAAGCTTTATTTCCATTACTTATTTTATGTTTGTTGTAAAAAATATGCATACAAAAAAAATTATATTAATTATCACTTGGATAGAAACATTCAACCATTATACACCGAGAAAAAAAAGGTCATTAGCTACCAGAATATGGTAAAATTTAACGTGCTTCTGTCTCTATACGAAAACCAAAAACCTTTTTAATTTTTACCGGAGCGCTATTATAACGATTTTGATAAAATTAAAAGTAAAATATTCTTTTATAATGTGTGATAAAATTTGGTAATTTCATCAAAACTTATTGCAAGACATAAAAACCATTTATTTAGTTAAATTGAATGAGGTTTGCATTTTTTTAATAAATGTGAGTAGTAAAAAGTATAATTTTGAAAACCAGAATTTCCGGTGAATCGTTACTATATGAACCGAAAAATAACCAAATGACTGGTTTTAATACCGTAAATTTTGATTTATTAACCAGAATTATGTTTTTTTAATGCTTATGTTTCTTTGTACACTTTGCTGATGGTTTAGAAAACTAAAATTTGATTTCATAATTTGTGATATAATTTGCTAATATTATCATGATACCCTAGAGCAGGGAATAAAAACCATTTATTCGGTTAAATTTACTTTTCACTTTTGCATTCTTTACTCAATGTGTGATTTTAAGAACTTGAATTTTTAAAACCAGAATTTACAGTAAACCGTTACTATGTGAACGGAATTTTTTTTTTTTAAATGAATGGTATAATTACGAATTTTTTTCGTTTCACTAAACAGAACTATGTTTTTTTTTAAAAAAAAAAAAAAAGCATGAATCTTATTACTATACAGTACAGTACTTTAATCAAAACTATTTTCTTCGTGAGCATATAAGATAAGGGGTAGCCGCAAGATCCTAACAGTTTAGTCAATAGTTTGGTTAATAGTTGGATAGTTGCTCAATAGTTGGAGTTAATGTTAATTTCGTATTATGTTGTATTTAAAAAAAATTTTTAAGTGAAAACATTTGAATACTGTTTTAAGACTTCAATAATGATTCCATGCAATAATAACTTTTAGTTATTCATTACTTTTTTATTATTTTATTCGATACTCATCGGAAACAGTTTGAATTTTTAAGCATACAAATATTTATCTGATTTTAACCTATCAAATTTCAAATGACAAAATACAAAATTTCAAAGAAAATGCTCCAACAACTTCTGAAAAATTAAAATTTAAAATACGTCTGGTTCGAAATATCATAAATCGAAAAATATTCACCCAATCAAATTTTGCATTTTGTTTTTTTAATATTGCATATTTTAAAATGATTGTGAGATTTTATTTATCTTTTTATTTGAATTTTTTCCCATCATTATTCATTAAAATTATGAAAAAATTTTTTAAATTATATTTTGTATGGAATTACCTTTTGAATGTTATAACTGTGTTCAAAAAGCTATTACTTAGCTTAAAAAGCTAATCAAGATAAGGCTAAATACACTAAAAGTTATATTTACCTTAAGAGGCTCAATTTTTTGACTTCTCTCTTGACTTAACTATTGCCATTTTATTTTCCAAATTAAGGCTTACCTATAGTTTTTCTATGTAAAGAATACCCCAAGCCATTCGTCTGGAGTAGGGGCTGTGACTATGTTTACGATGTTTAACTATTACTACTTTGAGACAGGTTTTGGTTTGAGTCGGCTAGAGAAAGGGAATCAAGGGATGAAAGAAGCTCCCCTCTTTGAAATGCGCTATTTCTTGTTTCCATAGCAGCAGTAGACGGCTTTAGACTTCGTGGCGAGGGGAGTTCTTTCTATGGACAAACAATACATATTTTGATGGTCAGAATCCAAATCTTTAAAGACGAAGTATGTTCACCCCGAGAGGGCACGCTTTTGTTAAACATTTTGTAGCTAAATTATTTATTACCATTTACTATTTGGCATATTTGAGGTCAATTCTTCGAATTGTTATTAAGATTGGCCCTTAGTTCGTGAAAATCTGATAAAAAAGTAGTTCTTACCGATTTTTATCTATTTGCTCCCTATATACTGGTATTCAAGATTTACTGGTATTTTTAAATTTGTAAAGTTTAGTTGAAAATGTTCCAGTGGAAAAGAGACATTGTAAATGCATAAAATTTATTTTGGGTTTAGAAGTAATCTAAATTCCGCTGTAAGTGCATAATTAGGACGATATAAATTATGCAGAGATATAGAAGATGAAAAAATCCGAACACTTGACATTTGTAAGCATAATCACCGAATATCCTCTTAATTTTTATTTTTCAGCAAAATGTTTTAACTTAACAAATAAGCTTATTTTAACCACTTTTTCCCCGTTGCATCTTACCTTTCTTTTTCAGTTCTAAGAATCTTTTAGAAACTGATCCATGACTATTAAATTCAGCCGACTGTGAGAAAGCTGTATCCTATTACTGAAAAATTTTTATGAAACAAAGAAGTTTGAAGGAATGTTCAGTTTCTGAAATAACTTCACCTCACTTTATAACTTCACTTCACATCCCTTTGCAATAAAAATCGTTGCGAAATTGAATATGGAAATAAAGATGACTTCGTTGAAATCTTTACTGTAAAAATTGAAAACAGTTATTCAAGCCTCAAAGAGGACAAAAAATTTATTTTTCTTTAAATTGCGTTTTAAACTGTTTTAATTTTTTATCTAGGTCAGCTGTTCCCAAATGGTGCTCCGCGAAAGGGTCACAGGGGTTCCGAGAGTTAGGAATGTTTTTAATTTATATTCAATTAATAGTTATTTTTTTATTTTATTATTTCTGCTATTTTTATGAAATTATTTAATTGAAATGTTTGAAGAAAGAAATTTCAAAACAATGTTTTTTCTGATAACAATGAAATTAAGGAATTATGAAAAGGATCTATGCATGCATGAAATTTGTTAGTATTATTTCGAATAAAAATAATCAAATTCAGCAATGAAGCTTCCCTGATAACAATTCTCGACGTTTATTTTTTTCCTTTTTCCTTTTTATTTTAATGAAAACCATATTTCTCTTCATTCATTTTTAGTTTAAGAATGAACTAAAATTAAATTAAAAACTGGACTTAATACTGCTCCATATCTGTCAATCAATTGTCCGACATAAAACTTAATTTTAAGGCTAATTTTGATAAAACAATGGGAGGAGAAAATTTCATTCATTTATTCACTAAAAGTTTCAAAATAAATAAAATATTTAGATTATTACAAATTTTCAAAATAATTAATAGTCTTTCACTAATTAATATGTTCACAATTGCTAATTAAATTTATTCTTTAAGTCTCAGGGTTCCACCAAAAGAAGATCCTCCATTTAGGGTTCCACAGCTGAAAAAATTGGGAACCGTTGATCTCGGTCATCCGTGATCAGTCAGCATAATTTTAAAGAAATGATATATCTTTGTCGCACAATTTTAAGAAAAAATATTTTCGCGGTATTTATAAAATAAATATTTTGTAAGCCAAGTCTATAAAAAAATTTAATGGAAAAGAATGTTTCTTAAGAAACTTCTTATTACTTCCATGTTGTCATTGCTGGCATTCCTAAATTTTTTCTGAACTCCCCAACTATGAGTCACAATGAATTGACATTTTGACAAGAAACTAACTATTATCAGACAATTTTTCTTTCTAATGAATATGTACATTAACGCTAGGAGCTACATCTTTCAGCAATCATACAAAAGAATTTCTCTCTAAATATGAAACGTTTTATTTAGAAATCCTAAATCTCCTCATGTCTAACACTGATAGAAACTTTGGAGCTTGTTTAACCATGCCATTTACATTTTCTGAACCTTAATATGTACTTCGTTGTACAGTGCTCAAAATTATTACCGTATCACCCTGAATAACTTTTGCTCTAATGATCGGATATTCACGTTCTAGGGCTCAAACTTAATAGTTCGAGTGGGGGATCTCAAATATGCTAATTTATTCGTGCAGAAGATGACTTAAGTTGCAAACTCAGGCACAAAAACGTACTGTCTCTGAATAAATATACCCTTTTTTCGACGGATTTGGATTTCAGACCCCCTAAATGTTCCGCAATCTGGGGAATATAGTCCTATGAGTTTAGTCAGGAGAGGGGTTCAAAGTTTGGATCCCTTAATGTTAATTTTACTTTTTGCGCATTTCGCATTTCTCGAGAAAATTTTAAGCGAATTGAAAATTTTTTGAAACCAGTTATAAAATTCGTTTAGCCAAAGGCAATTCCATGCAAATAGTAAATTTTAGTGAGTATTTTTTATTTTATTATTTTGTTTAATAAGAGTCAAAAAATTTTGAATTGTAAGGTATTTTATCAAACTATGTATGAATAACTTTTATCTAAATATACATTGTTAGAAATTTCTCGAAAAAAAAATAGTTAAATAAAAGTTTATTTAATTGTTTTTTTTTACCATATTCAACCAAAACTACCAAATAACATGGTATTCAAACTGTTACCGCAATTTTAGAATGAAAATTACCGTGTACGAGAGTCATCTGTTAAGTAAGTTTTCTATGGGCGTAAAAGGGGAAAAAGCATAAAAAACAGTAAATATTTATTGAAAAAGATGCAGCAAAATGTTATCCACATCTTAGCATAACAACCACTGGAATTGTGGCACTTTTCATGCTTTAGAATACGATTTTGTAGTCCAGTATCATAGAAGTCTGCCAAATGGTAATAGAGAAAGCACGTCACAGCTACCTGCACGTCTTTGAGAAAGTAAAGCCCGGAATAGGAATTTATTCAGATGCAAGAATAAGTGGATGTAATTGGGAGAAATATCAGGTCTATATAGTGGATGGCTAAGCACCTCCTTCACACTCGACTAATTCCATAAAAAATCTACTACAAACATTTTGCTGTGAAGTGTTTGAGCATCCATTCTTAAATACCGATACTGCTCCCAGCTATTTTCTGCTTATGCACACAAAGAAATTCCTTTCCAGGCATTATCACTCTAGGGAAGTTATGACACAATGGTTCCATTCTCAGGCAACAGACTTCGGTTTTACTGGAATATAAGAGCCAACAAGTGTTACAATTCCAGTTGGTTCTATACTAAAAGGTAGCAGAATTAATTTAAAAAATAATAAGTAGTAGTAAAAATGATAAGTAGTCGAAATTAATCTTTCTACGTTGATATCTTTTATTTCCTTTTATGGGCCATGGGAAACTCGATTCTCGCATATCATTATGTTTGGCATTTATGAGTCAAAAATAGATCCCTTCCTTAGATATTTTAATCAAACCTTTCATAATTTGTATTTTAATCAAAGCAAGAAAAAAGGAAGAAAAAGAAGAAGTTTTAAAAAAACAATGACATAACGCTAGAAATAGTGCGCTGTGTTTCATTTATTTATAGCTCTAATTTATAGGAAAGTTTCAAATTGGTGATATTTCATGTCTATGGAAATTTCTTATCGTTTATTGGGAAGATATTAAATTTACGAGAGTTTTGAAAGAATTTAAAAGAAAGTGTAAGTACATTTTTAAAATTTAAAAGTAGCGGCAAAGTATTACATTTGCTCGCATTAAGATCAAGACATTTTTATAAGGACAGTTAAAAAAAATGAGTAAACTCTGCATTTGTTTTGGAATTGAAATTGTAAAGATTCAATGTTAAAAATGTAATCATTAGTCGACCGAGTGCCCTAAAGAAAAGTGGAGTCTTCCACATTTTAACGAACTGTTAAATCTGCTGATGAATCATTTGCAGTCCTCTGAGCTATTCCAAGACATTGATAAACTTCCGTAGGCGATATCATCCTCTTGGCGTCCGCCAAGGCACATCCCAGCCCAGGAGGAAGGAAAACTTCATCCCAAATGATCCTTGGATCGTAAAAAAAGAAGCTTTGGAAATATTCTGTGCTGTATTATGAACCAATAATTTCAAATACGGAACAAATGAAACAAAGTAACGGATTTATGCAAGAATCCATGGCGACTGAAGAAGTGGATGTTCCACTTATAAGCAATGAAAAAATGGAAATAAATAATATTTCTTCAGCGGGGGCTGAAGAATTTTCTTTGGCCCCTATCAAATCTAAGAGTGTGCCGTTGTTTAAGTTAACGTGAGTATATTTTTAGATTTTCGTTCCTTGAAAACTCTCAGACACAATGCAATTAATGTTTCCCAAAGTTTTTGTTTTCTCTAAACATATTTGTTTTGTAAATTATTCTATTTTCATGCACGGGAGCAATACTTTTACCGTGTTTTTAAAAATATTTCACTGAGAATATGTCAAAATATAAATAAATAAATAAAATCTTCTACTGGAGCTTTAAATAAAATGTTTTATTTTTTATTTGAGCCACTTAAAAGTTTTTAAATATGTTGCTTGGAACCTCAAATTGTTTACAAAAAGGTTACACATTTTCATTTAAGTACTTCGTAATTTTCTTTAAAGTTATAATTTTTATTTTAAAAACTATTTTGTACGTTGAATGTAACTTTTGAGCTTTAAAACAAAATCTGAATAAATATCAAAATGTTAAAACTAATAAGTTATGGAAAGCTTTAAGTTAATTTCAAACACTTATTGTATAATTATTTGATTTTTATCATTTCCATTTATTTTAAGTTTTTTATGTTTGCAATGAAAAAGAAATAAAAATACCCATTATTTACCAGCTCCTTACAATGTCTTTTAGAAAGCATTGAACTCTGAAACCAATCTAAGGGAGAGATTGTTGGTCAACGTTTTGCATGCTGGATCAAAAAAGTCCTAACTATAGAACAGGCGCTTGTGAAGAAAGGTAATTCAAAACCAGAGAAAAGGAATGCTGAGCACAGGCGGAGGTATTCTACACGACAACGCTCACTCACGCGTCTTTTGTCAAACCATCGCTATTTTACAACTATATAAATGGAAAATCACCACCCACCCGCTCTATAGTCAGGACTTGGCACCCAGTTACTTCCAAGTTGAAATAACATTTGACCGAAAGGCGATTCGATTTCAACAATGAATTGAAAAGTAAGGTTCGGTGCATTATCAAAGACATGGTAGGGAACTGGTATGACATGAGCATAAAATAATTGTCACATTATCTACAAAAATGTATCAAGTTAAGCTGTGATTTTATAGAAAAATAGACTAATGTTTAAGGTCTAAAATAATGGAAATATTTTTCTTAATTTTTTTTGTTTGTTTTTCAGTTTAAAAAAAAAACTACAGCCTCTTCTTAGTTTTATTCCTACCCCTTATCTGCATTAATGCATTTTTCTATTGTAATATTAATCCATTATTAATTATTATACTACAGTCTTCCGCTGATACAATGCCAAAGGTATGTATTGCCGTAATGTTAAAAAGAAACCCTGCCAACACAAAATGTACCATTTATTTTTAATACAAAATTATTTTGTGAATTCAATATGTTCTTAAAAAATGTTTCTTAATTTAAAAATTAGATATTTCGAAGTGTTAACTTTGCAATGTTAACGCTTCGAAGTGTTAGCGTATAAAGGTGAAATATGCATTCAGTTATAAGTCGGACTTAGTTCAGAAGTGCAAAATTTAATTCTAATAATTCACTTTATTTCTATTTGGCCTTTATTTTGGAGCTGATTATTTCTAAGCCGTATAAATGCATGGAAACACAAGATTTTTTGCATCATAGCTGTGTGATTTTCTGCATCATAACAGGCCGGCATAGCCTGGCTGGTTGGTCAATGGGCCCATGTCCAAGAGTTCGTGGGTTCGATCCCAGCCGGCCGAAGACTCCCCATTTAGTAAATGGTGACTGATACACGTTAAATCTGCTGAGTCGCAAAGTCCTCCATGCTCCTATAACAAATCAAAACCTCTGGGGGTACTGATCCAGGAGATTCCTTGTCTTCTGAATTGGTTCAAAATTACAAGGCTACGGAGTTGAACATTAGTAGTCATAAACCCAAGATTGGGTCGGCTGTTCAACGACGGTTATAAAAAAAAAGATGGGATAACATCTTAAAAAACAACGATCCATTAAATAAATAAATAAATAAAACTCATCGAGAAATATTAATGATGAACAGATAAGATTTGACGCGTGCAGTGTTTTTAATTTAATTAATCGATTTAAATTCTTGGCAGTAATGTGAAACCTGTGTCTATCAAAAAAAAAAAGTATCCATTAAGTTTAATCTAAGTTGATATATAAGTTGATTTATAAAGTTAAATACTGCAATCTACTGCTTTTTTTTATTTATTTTATTTTTTTAAAAATTACTGTTGCTTGATTTCCAAAATATTTTTCCTAGATATATTTTAGTGGATACGGATGATGTATTGATAATAAATATATTTCATAATTCTTATTTATTTTACCGAATCGCCTTTCACATTTTGATACCAGTAAAAGGATTTTTGCGAAAAGAAATACACTAAAACATAATTGAACTATAAATTAAAAACCTAATTTGTATTAAAATTGCTGGGAGAGGGACGCATCGAAGTTGGAAGTATCTGATTTTATTCATACCGTAAAATGCAAATTTTATTTGGTAAGAAATAAAAGCATAAAAATTTGCAAAATTGGATTAAATTGAATTAAGGAACCATATTGATAAAAAGATGATTTAATCACGTATTTATTAATAAAATAATATTTAAAAATATAACCTGCATTCTAATGAACATACAAGATTTTTAATGTAATTTTTTTAAAGCAAAATTAGTTTTTTTTTCAATAGTTTTTTTATTTTTTTCGATTTTTAGAATATGATTTTAACTTATTTTGGCTTTAAGCTTGTATATTTTATAAGTCCTGTTGCAACACGCAACTGCCTACAGAGATAGCTAAAAGAGATTTATCTTTTTCTTTTTACTTATATTTTTTATTTTTTGAAGCCTAGTAAACGATTCTCGTAAGAATCCTCGGTAAACAATAGGCTGAATGCAACGAGAATTAAAGTTTATACCTAAATTATTTATATTTTCAATTTTAAATATTACTGACTTTGGAAGCAGGAAAAATATATTTTTCAAATAAAAACAAATTTTTTTATTACTCTTGAATGTTAATAACATGAAGATGTTTTTAAATCTATAAAAAAAGAATTTTTTTTCCAAATGTAAAAACAGATGTGTATATAAAAAATATTACGTACAGTGCTTAAAAATAGGGAATTCTCTAAATAACTTCTGATCTAATGATTGGATTATCACTTACTAAAATTTGTTAATTTCATGCAAAAATGGTTTTTAATAATAATTTATTAACAAGAATAGTAAAATTTTAAGTTGTAAGTTTTAAATATTTTTGCATCTATTTAAAGAAAGTGATTTTAAATTATAAAATGTTAAATTAGAACGAAATCGGTTGAATACTTCTTGAAAAATCAAATTTTAAATGTACGATTGTATTGTAAAATTTGTATTTCGCCCTTGAAAATTGTTTTTTAAGTTGTAAAAATGTGTATACCTTACAATTCAAAATGTTTGCTATAATTAAATTAAAAACAAAATTAATAAATAATTATTGGAAATAGTTTTTTGATACACCAATTTTATAATTGTGCAAAAAAGAAAAAAAAAACTTTTCTATTCGCTTAAAAAAGTCCTCGAGATATGGTGAAGTGTGCAAAAAATTAACAATAATGGGTCCAAACTTTTGACCTTTCTCCTGATTAAACTATTGGGACCATATTTTCCAGATTGGGCTACCCTATCAATTTAAATTATAAAAATCTGAGTCCGTAAGAAAAAAGAGTATGCTTATTCAGAGAAGTATGGTTTTGCGTTTAAAGTCATGACTTTAAAATATCATTTCTCATTAATCACACTAATTTATTAGCATATTTAAAGTTAGGTCCACGAACCATTAAGATTGAGTCTTAGAACGAGAAAGTCTGATCTTTAGAACAAAAGCTTTCTACTCACCTTTTTTTTACTTACTGTGCATGTTTCTAAGAAATTTTATTTTTCATAGTTCTGTTATTCCTGTTTTAATTGACTGATATTTGTTTCATCACATTCTATTATATTTTTAACTTCTTACCTTTTTTTTACATAACTTGTTTTACCAAGTCATAATATTAGCATGCTAATGCTATCTTCAAGGTAAATGTTGCTTTAATAATTTAATAATTTGTTTCGTAATTTTAGAAAAAGTCATATACGCAGAAAGTTCTATTTTTAAAAAAATATCTTAATTACGAAAAAAGGAGATTAACATAAAAATAGCAAGATCTATACTTGACTTTTATTTATTTATTTATTATTATTATTTTTTTTTAGATAAAGCTAGTTAAAATAGCAACATAGGGTCGAAATATATAAATATATTTTTTATTTATTTTTATTAATGAATTAAGTATTAATGAACACTTAGTGATTTATTAAACAGTTACTTGACAAAATTATGCTTGAAAAGTGTTCAATATTGCTGTAATATTATATCATTTTTAGAATCCTTTAATGTTTTTCAGTGATCTTGCTAGCAGCCCTATTCAACTGTTTAGTGAAAAATCCCCAATTCTTAGTAAGGACACAGACTTTTAAAATCGGATCGACATTGAAACATAATATTGATTTTTTGAACCATAATTCGCTACACATTCGTCGCAATGTTAAAAAGGTGTTGAAATGAACAATGCTTCCATTCAATTTAAACCAATTCTATTATGTAATCAAGTTCACGAAGTACTATAATAAGGTCCAACTTAGCTTCATATTAATGTTGTGTCGAATTTGAATGATATGATGGATCAACGTGCAAGGGTTCTAATAATACTTCAAAAAGGTAAACATGATATTTATTTTATATGAACTGAATTCATGAATTGTCTTTGCAGTTTCATAGTATTCAAAAACATTAAAGAAATATGGAACTTCTGAATATAATGTAATACCAAATTTCAAAAATTTTTTTACCTGTACTATTGAAAATTTTGGAGTGTTTTGAACCGTTGCATCGCTCAAACTTGTTTCAATCTTAATATAGGGCTAAGTAAAACTACATAGTATTTCTTAAACCTGATTACATTTTAATACGTTTTAACTTGAATCGATATTAAATCAACTCGAATTTACCATCTTATTAATGAGTTGGTAATTTAAACCAGTTTTTACAACCATAATTATGGTTTATAACTACGGTTTAATTATTTACCATCTCATCGAATAGTGGGAAATTAAATACTGATTTTTGTAACCATATCACCATAATTATGGTTTATAATAACGGTTTAATTTACCATCTCATAAATAAGTCAGTAAATTAAACCGTAATCATATTTAATAACCATATAACCATAAATTATGTTCCAAGCAACATAATTTAATAACCGCGTAACATAATTATGGTTAGAGGGACTTTAAAACGTATTATGTTTATGTATCGAAATTTTAGTTTAACGTTAAACTGATTGTAATCCCACACATTGTAAAAAATTTTGGACCAAATTACTGTAAAAAGTGCTAGCACTCTCAGTGCAGCATCCGTAAAATCCATTTTACCCTAAAATAATCCATTTTTACCGTCAAATTTTATACCGTAAATTTCGCAGTGATATTTATTTAATTACAGTAATTGAGTGACTTACAGTACATATTATTGTAAGAATCACGGTATAAAATTTTACGTTATAAAATTTCACAGTAAATATTACGGTGTAAAATTGTATGGTATAAAATTTCACACAACTAAAATCTACTGAACCGTAATTTTATAGTAATATTTATTTAATTACAATGATTCAGTGATCAACATTTACTGTACAGTTGATTTTTTATTCCGTGAAATTTTACAAAAAAAAGTACTGGCACCCGGAGTGCCGGTACTTTTTACCGTAATTAAATACTGAATTTTTTACAGTGTATTATCACTATATCTAATCCATTATAATTGCAATCATTGAAAAAAAATGTGTATTATTTAAAAACATATTTTACGAAGCGTATCTTAATTTTTTTTTTCTATTATTGTCTTTAGTTATTGATCAGAACTTCAAATATAGATTTTGACTAAAAAAGAAATTATAAAATATGTGTAACATTTTTGAGCATATTAAAATGCGCGAAAACTCCTTCGATACTCCAGACCATAGAATTTTAATTGTTGTATAAAATTAATTTAAATAACCCATCAAAATCTTTAGAAAAAAACTTGCGCCATATTCTATTGTCAGTAAAAGGTGGTTAGATTTCTGTAATGTTAAATTCTGTTCGATATTTTTGTTAAAATATTACAGTTGAAATTCGTTGCAACTTTAATAAGGTGCCAACTTGAAGCGATTCAGCAAATTTGCCCCAATTTATGATTCGAGGTACCAATACTGCTGTTCCGTGTTGAACTGAATTTTCGAGAGTGTTCAAATTATATTTTTTTTACAAACTATTTCAGTCGTCTTCAATCTTGTCCCGTTTACAATAAGTACATCTATAACAATCATTTACTTTTCTTTTCTCTTTCTTCGTAAAAGATCTTATAAATATTTAACATAGCTTCATGCTTCGTTGTTATTCATCTCCACTGAAAGTCTGAAACATTTTTTGACGATAGAATTTTGCTGTGTAGACAAAACTAATCTTGTTTTTATTTATGCTCCATTGTATCCACTTCGGATGAGTATAAAATCTTTGGCTAGCGCTAAGACTTCAAATTCTATTTATATTCTTTACGTAAATATTTTTATAGCATTTGATATTAATATAATTTAAAATGATTTAAAATGCACATCATTTAATACATATATTTATATCTTTGCCCATATTATTTGAATCATAAATTTTTATTGCCTACAAAGCAGCATCTAGCAATTTCACAAAAATACCTTTCTTAAATTTTTACACCGGATAGTTTCGAAACTTTCTACGTACTTGTTTTACTACCTTTTTCTTCTCTTAAAAAGTTTTGGATAAGGTTAAAGTGGTTAAATGTCGAATTAAAAGCTGTATTGGAATTAACAACTGTTTTTTTTTCTTTTTTTAATCTTAGTTTTTAATAGTTATGAACTAGTTTTTAATAGTTATGTTCGGTTTACGAAATTACACTAATGGCAACGTTTTAGTAAAAGAATAAAAAAAATTCTAATCATTCATGCAGGTTAGTAAGTGATAGTCAGCTAGGGGCGTAGCCTCTAATTAAAGAAAAATGGTTTTCTTATAAATTTTCTGGAGAAGTTACGGATTTTTATTGCAACGCCTAGTTCAGAGAAAACTATTAGTAGAGGAAATGTGAGATCTATCGTCCGATCATGAACAATACATCTTATCTTGTTTAAATTTCTAATTTATTTTGGAGTCATTAAATTATAAAGTTATGTTTTCTAAAGAGAGAATATCAATCCACTCCAATATCTTAATTTATTCGCTGCTCTGTGGGTTAACAGTCCCGAAGCGGGCTAGTTAGGTTAAAAGGAAGCTATTTGGAGGGGAAAAAATATTCAAGCAGTTACGAGGATTGATGAGCAATAATGAGCACTGGTTATAGCCTGTAATATAATTAAAATAAACTACTAAAAAATATAAGTATGAAAAATGAGGTATTAAACAAGAATAAGGGGAAAAGAGTGATGCGAGCTCAAGCATTGAAGTGGATTGACTCTACTAGGGTTGGTGAGCGATTGAAAGCAAGAGGGTGGAGCACCCTAGTATCTTAAAAAAGAAATTGAACATCAATACGGAAGGTAATGAAAACTGTACTATGTAAGAGTTCATTTCTATTTTAAAAATTGTTATAAATCTCAAATCTTTGTTTCTTTAGATATATTTTTTAAAAGCCTGTATATAAGAAGTAAATAAGATTCATAACACTGAAATTGGCTCAAATTGATATTTACTTGTTCATTGGAGTTGAAACATTTTAAAGGATTTATCTAAGCATTTCTTAACTTCGTATGCAAAAAAAAAAGAAGAAGAAAACCTTGGATAGTGAAAGCTGAAACGATCTATCTTTATATTTTATAGTGCAATGCCTTTCGGTAATAATCCCATCCATACGGATAAATAACTTTTGCCCCCTTTTTGCACTCTGAAACATGTTTTACGAGATCATGTATAACAGTTTTAGCTATGATAATAATGGATTAAAAGTCAGTAATACAAAATGACGTAACGAAAACGGTTATTTCATTCTTAAGCATCGCATGTCTTAATTCACCTCATAACTTTTTTTAAAATATTTTTTTTTGTAAAAGCTAATGTATAAAAACAAATAAAATTTAAATGTTTCCAAAATTTAAAATTTAAACAAACTTAACGTGCTTAACAACAACTAAAAAATAAAAATCTATAAGTTAAAATGTATTTTGTATAAATACATTGGAACGTTTTCATACATAATTTACGTATTATTCATGCACTTTATTTTTATAACATTTTATACACTTAAGAAGACTCTACATCACGGGAGAAACTTTTCAACACAAATTCTCTTTCACTTCCATAAGTAATTTAAAATTTAAAGTATCAAAAAAATTGGGTTCAAGCAAACTAAAGAGAAAGCCATGAAGTTTCAAAAACAGAAAAGAAATTTTAACATTATCAAAATGAGCACAAATTATGAAAGGATAACTTAGGATTACGCAATGGGGAAGTTCTCTTTCAATAATTTGTTTGCATTTTGATGCTGTGAAATTTTTTTTCTTCAGAAATTGAAATTTTATGACTTGCTCTAGCTTTGTATGAACTCTCCTTTTCGATATTTTGAACTAGTTAAGAAGGTGAAACAGAATTTGCAATGAAAAGATTCTCTCATAGGTATAGCGACCTCTTAATACGTAAGAACCAAAAGTTATTGACTTCAAAATTTTTTTATAGCGATTTAATTTTTCTTAATTTAAATTCTTTTACATTTATTGCAAAACATAAACGCTTATTGCAGAATTTTTCATATTATTCAGAATTAAAAAAGATTATTATTAATTGTTCTTTTAATATTTCATTATGTGTTGCTACAAAATAACCCTTATTAATAAATATTTTTTTTTTAATTTAAAAATAATTTGTCAGTAATAAATAAATATAACTATTTGATATTGAAGTTTGTATGACACTGTATTATATTACTGTTTAAGAAAATAGTGAAATGGAAAATTATACGCAGCTTGCAATTTTTTTAAGTTCTGTGCTTAGGCTATTTTATTTTCTGATACTTTAAAAATAATTTGCCAGTAATAAATAAATGTAACTATTTGATATAAAATTTTGCCCGATACTGTATAATTGTTTAAAAAATAATGAAATGGAAAATTATAAACAGTTTTTAATTTGTTAAGTTTTCCTACGGCTGTTTTGTTTTCTAATACTTCAAAAATAATTTTCCAGTGATAAATAAATGTAACTGTTTCCTATAAAATTTTGCCCGATACTGTATTATTACTTTAAAAAATAGTGAAATGGAAAATTATATGCAGTTTTTAATTTTTTAAGTTTTCCTGAAGCAGTTTTGTTTTCTGATACCTTAAAAATAATTTGACAGTAATAAATAAATGTAACTATTTGATATAAAATTTTATCCCATGCTGTATTATGCCTAAAAAATAATGAAATGGAAAATTATACCCAGTTTTTCAATTAGTTAAGTTCTCTTTAAGCTGTTTTGTTTCTTGATTCAACTTTGAAAGTTGCTAAGAGTGAAAAATATTTAAGGATGTGTTTCCAAAAGCGTCCTTAAACTTAAAGGTGGAAGAGAAGGGGATCTTGAAACACGTCGCGTCATTGAAGAATTATTTTTGTCTCACGGGTTTCTTTACTGATGGGAAATTTTAAGGAAGACATTGTAAACTGTTTCTAAATACAAGAGATTTCTTATCGATAAATCTTTTTTCACTTTTTCAGCGCTAAATATCCCTTGTGATAATATCATAAAAGGAAATTTTATACTTTTTCGTGGAAATATTTTACGTTTCAAAAAACTTACTTAATTAAAAAAAAATCCTCTATCATCATTTTTATTGATTGTTAAAGTTGTATTATGTATTAATTGTGTTAAAACTAGAAAACATTGAATATCTTATTTCCCCGATTTTTTCAACCATATTCAAGGAGAGAAAAAAATTCCGTTAAAATTATCGTACTGTATGGTAATGACATTTCGGGTGAGAAACTATTCTGGTTAATAAATAATAAAAACACGATATTTAAAACATTCATTTGGTAATTTTTCCGGTAATATGGTAACGGTGTACTGGAAATTCTGGTTTTCAAAATTATAATTCTCATCACCACACATTTAGCAAAAAGCACACATCTGAAAGATAAATTTAACTGAATAAATTTTAATTATAAGGTATTTAATTAATAAAATATTTTATCTTATTTAAATTATGTTTTATTTTAATTGTATTCTATTTTAATTATGAAGGCAGTTTATTATTTGTTTCTGAGCCTCTGAATAAAAGTTCTAAGAAAATTAATAAATAATATATATTGAAATTAATGGATAACTTGTAAGCAATATTACGGAAAGTAAAAGAAAAAGAATTATAAGGAAAACTAACTTCTGTAAAATATTTCCTATAATGTTAAATTCTTTATATTTAAAATAAGGGAATATTGAAATTTAGTAAACCAATATTATATAGTTCTAACTGTAATGTTGAATTTTTTTTGTCATGTTATTGCGTTCTCTTAAAAATTTTAATCTAATTCTTAACAAAGGATATTATTCTATCAGCATTCTTAGAATAAATAAAATGGCAAAAACAGTTTCATGTGTCATAGGTTATTTGGAAAATCCAGCTCTTTGGAATCTACAGAATTCATTTGTAATGCTTATTGAAATGAACCTTGTAGTTGCATTGCGGAGTGACTGCAGCAGTTTGCAAAAAGCCGGATTTTCCAATTAGCCTACGACGTATAAACATTGTCTCAAAATCTCACTTTCTAATCATGGAGTAATAAGGTACTTGCAAAGTCATGCAAAGATAATGGAGATTTTTTTCAATTATCTTTACCGACATTTTTCTTTTTAAATATAATTTCCATTTAAAATATTGCTTTAATTTTCATGACATAATTTTGTTCTTCAAAATGAGTCGTGGAATTTGTTGCAAAAATAAGGCAAGCTCACTCACCTAACTTGGGTAGTTTCTCTTAAGAACTAATATATGAGTAATGTGATAGAATTTAAATTTTCAATATTTATGTACATTAATTTCTTTAACTGATAATAAAAAATGTTTCATTGCATTTGTAATGTTCAAATAACAATTTCAAACTATGCATCAATGTATTAAACAATCTAAAACGCATAAAAGAGACAAATTATTCAACACCACCGCCAATAATCGCGATGGCATTAGAAGAAAAAAAAAACTTTCTAAATTACGCAGATGATTTTTCTCTTTTTCCGCTAGCCTCTTCCATCTTTTTTTATATTTTATTTTCTATATTTCGTTCATTTATTTGTTTGAAAAATTTCTCCATATCGCAGAAATATGAGAAAATCTAATTTCGCGGAATTTTCTTGCATTCATAAAAAAGGCAAATACAAGAAATAAACTCTTTGTTTTCTTCAAATTTACACAATTTTGGAGCTTTTCACTACTAAATATATTTAATACTTTTTATTAGGTATGTTTTTGAATTAAGGATATGGAGAAGGATTTAAGTTTCCACTCTAATGCTAAAATAAGAAAAAAGCGAAAAAATTTTTCGTCACAAAGTGCGGGAAAATTCAAAACGTATTCCCTAACGTATATTGCATCCATTTGCAGTAGTCAGCTTAACTACTCATTGGCCAACGATTTTATTGTTCTCCAATTTTTAAAAAAAATTTAATTCGTAAAACTCACTGAGGTCATTTTATTTAAAATAAAATGATTTGGAAATTTGTTTTTTTTTAAATGCTCTAACATTTTTTTCACGAATGTCCATTTTAAAGAACAGAAAAGCAAATTGTTTCTTAGAACCTAAAAAGTAAACTACAATTTGATTCGAAGCTATAGTAAATTACATTTCGATACGATTTTAAAGTAAACTACAATTTGATTCAAATCTAAAGTAAACTACAATTTGATTCAAATCTAAAGTAAACTACAATTTGATTCAAATATAAAGTAAACTACAATTTGATTCAAATCTAAAGTAAACTACAATTTGATTCAAATCTAAAGTAAACTACAATTTAATTTGAATACTTTAACTTCTCCCTCATTCTTTTATTATTAAATTATTTCCACTTTTTATTTAATGCATACTTATATCCTTGACATGCACGATTAATTATTTCATAATAGACTAATACTTAAATACAGAAATATTTTATTTCTTATAATTACTACATTAATGGCTTTCTTATCAATTTTCAAATAGAAATTTTATTTTCTCTTATCATAGTAATTTTTCATATAAAAGAAATATGATAAAAGGATATAAACAAAAGTAAATAAACGAATGACAAAATCACTAAATTATGGAGTTCTTACTCTTATCTACAGCAGTAACTAAATGTTTCCTACTAAAGTTAATTAAGGGATCTGCTGAATGCTTTACTATGATGTCACAGCGGAACGTCCTTAAATATTAATCAGCTATGGGTTAGTTCCGTGACACGGAGTCTTACTCCAAATTATTTTGACGAAGCCGTTCGAAAACAGACTAAAAAGTTTAATCGGTTTTCATCGTAAGAGAAGAGTGGAGATGCTCCTTCTTTCACTTTTTGTTACAAATAAACGATTTTGTATAAAATTCAAATGTTTTGAAAACAAACTTCTCATTTTAGTAGAAGTATTTTCCAACGCAGCACCAACAATATTTTTTGACATTTTTTCATCAAAATAAAATTTCATATGAAATATACAACTAGAAATTGAGAATTTAGTGGGTACATTTTAAGTAGACCGATCAAACAGCATTTATTAAGAAGGTTCCCGAAGTTTGAAAGATTGTAAATTGTATTTTATTATTCTTCTAAGATTTTAACTTTTTCTAGAAGCTCAATTTTCCGTTAAACGATAAACTTTTCAAAAGTTGAAGAAATTTGGAGCTGGCTTCAAAAGTTCCGTGTTGCGGAACATGATTTAAGGTTAAATGTGTTAACAAAAGAAATTTTATTCTCTTCCTTAAGTTTGATAATTTTAAAACTTATTGTCGTTTTTAATGTACAGTAAATAAAATTGAGTGCTTTGCTGTTACTTCTACATACTACACTCATCTTGTATGTAGAGTGATTCTAATTAATTCATTCCAATTAATTTAAATTGTATCTCAATATTTAAGCAAATTAATTGCACAGAGCTGAAAAAAATAAACGGACCACACTGAATAACTTTTGATCTAATGATCGGATCTTCGCGTTCTAGGACTCAATAGTAATGGTTCGAAGGAGTGCCCTTAAATATGCTAGTTAATTAGTGCAGACGATATTAAGTTAGGAAATCGGACGCAAAAACGTACTTTCTCTGAATAAGCATACTTTTTCAAAAAAAAAAAAAAACAAATTTGGATTTCTGACCTCCAAAATATAGAGGGTAGCCGCAATCTAGAAATATGATCCCAATGGTTTGATAAGGAGAGCTGTCAAAATTTGAATTTCTTAATGTTAATTTTATTTTTTGCTAATTTAGCCATTTCTCGCGAATTTTTTAAGTGAATAGAAATTTTTCTTTTACAAAATTATAACTATTATTTATAAAAAAGATAATTCCATGCAAAGAATAAATTTTAGTAAATATTTATTATTTTTTTATTATTTTATTTAACAATGGTCGAAAAATTCGGAATTTAAGGTCTACAATGTTTTACACCATTTTAGAGAATGTAATTTTACTTGAAAATAGGTTAATTAAGTGATAAGGTAATCAGGTGACAATAAGGTTAATTAATTATACAAGGGTGAATACGGTGACAAAAGGTTAATTATGCTAGTGTGAATACAGTGATAAAAGATTAGTTAATTATACTTAAGTGATTAAAAATCAATAATGTGTCTTTATTTAAGTATAACTTATGTTTTGTCGACTCACAATTGTGAATAATGCTAAAAATTACGAATTAACCGTGTCCAATATAATTATATATCTCAGCAGTTTGATCGTAATTTTTAAGCTTATATAAATTTAGATGGTTCAATATCTATTAAAAACAACGTTTAAAATCACAAATGGTAAAATTTTTAATGAAACCTATACTCGTTTCGGAGACACAACTTCATGAGTAGGATAAATAGCAGGGATGGTAAAACAGAGGTTACTTCACATTAAAGAAATAAATATACTCATAACAATTAAGCATTAAATCGGCAGTATTAGAAAATCAACAATATAAAGATTTCCAAATGTTTAAAAACTATGGTTTTGCAGCAAGGTCATCAACAATAGAGTTTGTTTTAGATGATGTAGAAACTCTCCCCAAAACCCAGATCGATACATGAAATGCATTTATGAATGATAGGAGGTGAGGAAAAGGCAAACCAATGGCCTTATGTCCAGCAATGTTTCGCGATAGATAAGCGGCAGAGTTTTTGATTCTTGCTGAAGCCTTGATGTTCTTTGAGATAATAAGCAAGTGCTCATTTAGTTCAAGACAATGATCGCGGGTTTGATTCCCGGCCGATGCAGTAATTCTTAAGCCCGGGATAGCCTGGTTGGCAGGGCACTGGGACCATGTCCAAGAGTTCATGGGTTTGATCTCAGCCTGCCGAAGACTCCCCGTGTGACTGATGCACGTTAAATCTGTCAAGTCGCAAAGTCCTCGTCCCGCAGTGGACTGATCGTTAAGACGGAGACACGGTGTGACGGAGACGTTAAGACACGGTTCCCAGCAGATCACCGAAGTCAAGCATCACTGGCTGCGGTCAGTGTGCGGGTGGGTGACCCACTTGGATCAGTCTGCGTAGGGACCGAGAGTGTGCGGTATGGGTCCTCGTTAAACTGTTCTACCGTAAAGTGCTCGACTTCGCGCAGGTCGTCGGGCTACCGAAGCGGGGGTGCCATCCCCTCTGCAGAGGATCAAAATTGTGATGGCATGTCTTCGGATCATCCTCAGGGATGTTTCCCAGACCGTCGCCAATAGCCCATTGTGCAGCTCAAGTGCGACGTATATGAACTACAACTACAACAACAGCAAAGTCCTCCAGGTTCCCACAACAAATCAATGCCTTTGGGGGTAATGCTGATCCAGGAATTTCCTTGTCTTCTGAATAGGTTCAAAATTACAAGGCTGCAGAGTTTGGGCATTAGTAGTGGTATAACTAAAATTGGGTCGGCTGTTCAACGACGGATATAAAATGTTCGCAATCAGAGCCTCGGTGGCTCAGGGGATAGAGCATTCGCCTCCTAATGAGGTGACGCAGGATCGAATCCCAGCGGAGACTGCTTGATATGAATTCTGCTCCCGGCTCGCATCGACCACAATGCTGACGAAAAATATCCTCAGTGGTAGACGGATCATGGGTTAGAATCCTCTTGCCGTCGGGCTTATCGTGGAAGGCTTTCGTGGATATCCTCTCCGTGTAACGTAAATGCGGGTTAGCTCCATCAAAAAGTCCTCCACTAGGACTAATTTGTCCCAATGCTTGATCCAGGAGTTTCCTTGTCTTCTAGGTTGGGTTCAAAATTACAAGGTTATGGAATTGAATATTGTTAGATGAAAACTAAGAATTGAGTCTGCTGTTCAATGTTGGTTATAAAATAAAATATTCGCAATCAGGTTCGATCGTTTAGGTTCAATGCGTAACATGATGCCTAATGGTGGAAAACAGAGGCTTGAAATTTGAATCATTAGCGGCTCCGATCAAAATTAAATTATAAAATATAATTATAAAAAATTCACCTTTGCCATGTGTACTTGTAATAAATGAGTTTCATGTAAATTAATAAATGAGAGTAATAATTTTTTATTTGTGCTATTGGTTCAAAGGATAAAGTTTTAAAAATAAAAATAAGATTATGGATTTGAACTTTTTGGCAGCTCTTTTTACTATACTATTAAATTATGCAATTTCCAGATCGCGTTTATCCCTCCATACTTTAAAATTTGCTAATCCTCTAATCCGTAAAAAACAGGTTATATTTTTTTAAGAAAAGTACGCTTTAATATCCGATTTTTTAACTTAGTACATTAATTAAATAATAACTTAATATATTAAAAATGATATGCGTATTTAATTAGCATACTAATTGCTCTGTAATGACCTACTCTTAATGTTTTATTTCAGAAACCTAGTAAAAAATGTATACACATTATGCGTTACAAATTAATATCTAAACAAAGAAAAAAAACGCTATCGAAATCTGTTGAAATACTAGTGAATAAGGCGCAAGGAAAAAAAAAGCAGTTTGATTGCTTGATGAAACTTAAAATTTGATTAATCATTTTTCAACTCGTCTCTGTTTCCTCCTGCAATTAAACAAGTTTTGGCATTTTTAGTCTAGCTAGACACAGTTGTGATTCGCTAGTTTCTTTTTTCCTCGCTGAAATATTTAATTATGAACATAAATGTTTACACTTTTGAGACTTTTTTTAAGGAAAAATTTTAAAAACATAAATTAAGGGTAGTTATTACGGAACAGCCTGTATTTAAGTATATCTCTCTCGATATATACTTAAATAGTATTTAAGTATATTTTCATAATTTCAATTTTTAAATTATTCTCTAAAAACTTTAATGTTGCCCATTACTTACGGTAAATGAAATCAATCATAATCAATATCAGTACTAAAGAGTGCAAATGTTATCCATATTTGTTTTCTATCTTTTAAAACTAGTTTGATGAAAAAATGTTTTATCTAAAAAACAATATCTCTTTATCTTGGCCTTGAGAATTTTGATTGTTTCCACTTCATTGTTTTGAAGGTCGCTCGATATTGTTTTCGAGGAAAGGGAATATATTTCATTTGATTATTGAAATAATTGGATGATGTAGAAATAATCAATGTAAGAAAAAAAAAATCACATTTTCTCTTCTAACTGTTCACAACTTGAATTCAGCTCCGAGTCAATATAAAATGTTATATTATTTTACGTATTTTTTTCTTTAGTTAGAAATTTTAAACAGAAAATATTTTGAAATATTAATTAAGTATATATAAGTAAACATTATAATTATAGAGATTTATTATTTCATATTTTTTTACCCATTTTAGCTTCTCTTACATTTCGAGAAACATTACAGAGATTTGTAACTTAATAAAATGATATAAAATTATAAGAGTCATGCGTCGAAGATGAGGTTTATAAATCTGCGAAAATCTATGACTTTGTGGTTTTGTGAATAATTTGAAACTATTTTTTTTAAAACTTAGATACATTTGATTCATTCTTTTGAAAATTAAATGGCATAAAATGCTACTACTAACATTAATACTGTTAATCTAAAATTTAGCTGTGAACAAAAAATTTATCTTAAAGATAATAAGCCACCAAAACCATATTTAGTGCACTAACCGTATAGTATACATGACTAAACTGCTATTAAGTTGCACTAAAATGATACTTTTAAAATTATCTTCATGAAGAAAAACTTATTATTTTATACACTATATATACGTAGGTCATGGGACTGTTCATTGGAGCGACACTTAATCAAATATTTTTGAGAAAGAATTTTATGTTAACATATAAAAAGCTCGAACATGGAGAATGAATCGAGATAATATTACGAGGTTTAAATTTCTTATAAAACTTCGATCGGAGAAAAAAAAAATTAAAAAATTACACAGGATATTAAAAAGCTAATAACCAGATTTTAGGCATTTATATTATGACTGGATTTGAGCAAATCTATTGCGCATAAAGTAATTTAAATTGACGAAAAACATCAAAACTTGATTTTTACCTAAAAAATGTAACATGACAAAAATCTCAAACAAGCTCTTTCCATTTACCTCTTTTTAAGACTTGAGGGAATGGAATGCCCAAGGAAAATTCTTCGTCTTGATTCTTCTGAAAAAGTGTACAGAGAGAAAAGAATTCTCGAAAATTACCATACAGGATAGTAATAACATTTCTGGTAAAAAAATAAATAAATAAATTAAAGAAAAACAACATAATTTTAGTCATTAAAACCAAAATATACAGTACTTAAATTATTCAATTGGTAATTTTCTATTAATTTGTTTACGGTTAACCAAAAACCCAGATTTTCAAAATTATAATTCGTACTACCACACATTTAATAAAAAATACAAAATTGAAAAGTAAATTTAATTGAATAAATGGTTTTTATACCATACTGTAAGGTATGACATTTACAAAATCACAATTTCCAAAATTTATAACATATTACAAAACCACTTTTTATTGATTATTTTACTAAAATTATTAAAGTAGTCCGGTAAAAAGTGCCGAGATCATCTTTGTTCCCATAAAGCCAGAAACGCGATAAATTTTACCATATTTTGTTAGTTCTGACCATACTTCTTTTTTCTCAGTGCAACCACTAAAGGGGAAAAACTTATCAAAATAATAGGAAAAATATTAGAACGATATATAATGATAAAAATGTACATCTATATTTTAAATTCATTTTTATTTCAATCATTCTTTTGTAAAATTTCCTTATTTCCAAAGGAATATTCTTAAAAGTAAAAAAGATTGAATTTAAAATTTAATGATAGAAAATTTCATAATTAAATTTGTTTGAAAATCATATTTCCTTCTCAGTAAAAAAATTTCGCTTAAGCAGCATTTGCTTACTAAAAAAAGTTCAATTCCCTAATAAAAATAATACTGGCTATCTATTCTCAGATTTCAAGTTTTAAGACTATTGGACACCCCCATTTAACTTGCCTTGAACTGCTTCCCCCATCGCTCCATCTCTGCACTTTACTGATAAAGCCTTTTAAAAATATCCAGGCATCCAGGAAGTAAGGGGATTGGGGGTCGTCTACAGATGGAGTCACACTTATGAGTGCGTGAAATAGGCAGTATGTGACAAAGGAGTAGTAAAAAGTTAGTCAACACTTATTTTAGTTCAAGTAAAAACATTAAAAATCAGCTAATTAAATACTTTTATATTTTTGTGTATTTATTTTTATTGTTTTTATTTTACGTTCATTTTTAAAAATATCTATTTTACTTCGGACGATTTTGTTTTATAATCGCATTGGTTTTTATTTTGTATCGTTATACTTTAAAGTTTTAAAATTAAATTTGGAATATTATCTGTAACGCACTGCTTTTTCTGAATTGCAAATGGGTATTTAAATAATTAAGTAGGACATGTGAAATGAGGGTGGCGGATGTAAGGGTTATGACGAAATGTGACACTTTGTGACAAAATGGGGAGGAGTTAAAATTATTGAAAAACAACATTTTAATGAAGCTACGTGGAAGATTCAATAACATTCGTACAAGTAGCTGTCATGCAACAGTTCTTTATGCGACATTCTGTTATGCAATATTCTTTTATATGATAAAGCATTAAAAATATTTTACTTTTTGACTGCTCTCTTGCCTATATACTTTCGAGGACATATTTTCCAGATTGATCCTACACTGTTAGAACTTCCTCGTAAAAAATGGTTAAATAACAATCTATTTAAATGTTATTTTACCATACTCAAACAAAACAGTCGAATAGCCATAAATAAGATGGTATTCAAACTGTTAACTGTGAGAAAAACCGAACTTTTTTCACCTAATACGGTTAAACAACAAGAATTTTATTGCACTAACTAGGCCCACCTAATGAAGCCACTTAGTTCCTTGCAGCTGGGTACATATTATAACCGAGAGGGTTAATCTGTCAGATCTCATATCAAACAGAATGGGGGTTCGAGTCTCTGCGTTAGGGGACAATTTGGCACTTCAATATACAGTTACTACCCAAAAAGCACGTTATCTTACGACAACCTTGTGTCGGAATTTTCTTCGTATTGTCTCAAAAATGTTTGTACTAAAAACCTTTTTTCAATAAAGCAAAAATATTGCAGTTTCAAACCTTTCATACTAAAAGGATTAAAAATTTTCTTTTAAAGCTTTTTTAAAAAGAAATTGTCACTTAGGTAAAATGGTCACTTAGGTCCATAATGACGTTTAAGCTGACGTTACACTAAGAATAGGATCAAATTGCTTTGTCCATTATAATTTCATGACAAGGAGAATTTTAACTGAGCAGACAAAATGTTGCGAAAAGAAACCTTATAATTACCTCGATTTAAGATTATTTTCACCTTAAGACAACCTCGATTTAAGGTTTTTATACAGAAGGTTGTTTTTCAAGGTTTTGGATTAGGGTAATGTGCGTAGAGTAGAGCAGATTGTGATAGATCTCGTTTTAAGATTAGAAGGTTTACACGTAAACCGCATAAAAAACCTTTTTAGGTTTACATTAAAGGGTTTTTGCTGAGGGAAAATAAACCTTATTTTGCTATCTGGGTAGAACGTCTGAATAAACAGTCATATTAAGTTACATTTGTAAATAATATTAAAAACTATTTCTTAAAAATGAAAAAGTTGTTATTTAGTTTTACAATTCACAGATATGTTTTCATTTATTATACGTTTGCGCGTGAAGTACCAAATTTTCCCCTTTCGTCTATTTTTGGTATTTAAGGTATCCGATTACTTCTTTTTGCACGAGAATCGACCAAATTATAGGTTTTCAGTTTTTTGCATTTTATTATACTTTCAGCTTTTAGCTCTCTAAATCTGTTTAAATTTTGTCTCTAGCTTTAGTAGAACCAAAGTTACGAAACGTCTCATATAAAATAATTAAACTGGAAGTTTACATTCCTGCAACAGGAAGTTGTTCATTTTACCCAGTTTCACTTTGATATTACGTATTTTTGATTATATTTCACTTTAAAGAGATTTTTTTATTACTTTTTTGAAATGGCAGCTTATTTTTTCGATATTTGTTTTTAGTCTATCAATGAATAATCAATCAATCACATCCTTGTTTATCCTTTATACGCTTCGCTCTAACTTCACTCTTTGATTTATAAATACTATTTTATTAAATTTGTTATTATTTTGTTTTGTTATTGATAATTTTTATTCTGTTATACTTAGTTTCTGTTTCATTATATTTAGCTTTTAGCTGACTTAAAATTAGTAATGGGGAAATAAATTGGCCAGATAGTAATTACATGAAGGTGGTAGTTTCACGGCAATCGAAATTAGTTTCGAAAATCGAAATTCCTCGAAAATGAAGTATATTACTTTATGATGTTGATTCCGAAAAGGAAGATTTTGCCCATAGCAGAATAATTGATATGTCCATTCTTACATTGGTATCGAACAAGTTAACATGTCTTAAATGCTTTAATAGGACTTTATTTTCAAAAAACAATTCTAAATATGGGTTGTTCTCTCACTTTATTTTGGAGTGTCATAATTGTGAATTTGGCACCGCATATGTTGAGGAGGAACGCGTTTTTTTCCTTTTTTTTTTTACATTACAGTATAGTAGATATTATGATGGGGCTCTAAATAGCTTACGTTATTTTATGTGTGCCCCATATTTGCCCAACACAAAAACAAAATAAAAGGATTATTGCATGATTGTTTTTAAATATCAATTGTTTAATTAAAAATTTTATTTTCTTTCAGGGCCTTATATAAAAGCCGGTTGAAGAGCTGTATATTCCTGCACATTATTTTTTGCTTCGTGTTGTTGGCAAAGTTATCGGAGGACATTTTGGATAGCATGGATGTTTTTATTCTTCAGCTGGAAGAACTCTATATCCCTAAACCTTTATTTTTTGAATATATTTACGCAGCAAGCTCAATTTTATCAATTTTTGCGCTCAGGGCATTAGCTCATAATTTGGGATCTCTCAAAGCTTACGCTGCTGCAGTTGTTGTGTTTAGTATCTGTCCTCTACTGATAGGCTTAATTTATTTTTTTTACGATGTGCTAGAATACACTGATAAAAAGGACGAAGCTGAAATTGAAAAATATAATGGAATCCCCCTATGCTTGATATATTACGGTTATATATTGATTGCTCTTCAAATCCATTTCTTTTCTTTATATTTTACAGCAAAGCTTTTAAAAATTTGGAAGACCAAAATGAAAAAATATTGATGAAATTCTTATTTCCATGAATGTCTTTGTACCATTGTTTTATCTAAATCTGACACATATTGTGTTATTGTTATGTGTCATTTATTGTGGTATAATATAATTTAAGAATATATATTTTTATATTCATCTAAACACTATGAGCTGATATCAAGTAAAGGTAAAAATTTTAAGCCTCTCACTTTTATCTAAATTAAAAAAAGTTTAAATTTATAAGCTTTTAATATTATCGCGTTATTTACTTATTTTTACTGTGGAATGTTAAAGTATTTTAGTTGAATATAATGCGTAATTGTAATTTTATTAAATGAATTCAAGACAATGATTTTTAAATTGCTTTTTCTTAAAATGATATGTTGTATATTAATCTTAAATGAAATGAAATTAACTAGAATATTATTATACAAATAATACTTGAAAACGTTTTGATCATTTTGAAAAACTTTAAAAAAAATTTAAAATATAGAAGCATGAAATAAAATGTAAAAAAGAAAAAAATCTTAAATTATTTGGAATTTTAAATAAAAAAAAAAAACATTTTTACACTCATATTTACTAAAAATTTCCTCAGAGCAAATAAAAATGTTTATTTAAAATAATTTATTTGGAAAAACTATTTCTGTAAGCTTTTAAAGCAAATTTTGTATAGGCCTTAGAATAGGGCTCTAGGCACTTTTGTGTTAAATTAAAAATAGCATTGAGAAAATACTGTGGAAAATAAAATTAAAAATATTATGTTTCCAAAATAAATTAATTTTGGAAAACAATTACAAATTCGTGTAAACGAAAATTTTAAAAAACTCGAAGAAAATGATATGTAATTCACTATACTAGATAAAAGTAACTCTGGTTCTTATATGATAAATATGAGGTTTTAAACATATTTTATGTAATTTGCATTGATTAACTGAAATGTAAGTGTTTTTGCTAAGTAATATATTTTTATATAATTGCTGTATAAGAAAAAAGAAGTTCTTCATGAAAGTGTATTAAAATACTGGAATTCATTTTCCGTGTTTATAAATTTTACTTGTTATCTATATCTGAAATAAAAAATCATCTTATGAAAGTAATGTATCAGCTTAAAGTTTATGAAATTCACTAATAAATGTATATTTTTGCATTGCAATCTGAATGACGTTCACTCTGATATTTTGCATGAAAATGAATACTAAATAGTTTAATTAGTGAAAAATTTCTGGAAGAGGCCTTGCTTTGTTTAGGTATGTAGGTCACCCGCTGAAGTCTATACGCGCCCTTTTAACTTCCGATCAGCCTCAGCTATGTTCATCAAAGTGGTTTTGAAGTACAATGAAGTAGCTATGCACTACAGGTCTAGAACCCTACCTCAAGATACCTCTATTTTCGATGTTTCAAGCGAGAACCTAAAAAGTGAGTTTTTCGCGAGTAAATAAGTTTTACCCCTCAGGTTCTAATTGCCTCTTCGAATTAACTACAGCGTGAGCGGTTCATCACGCAGTTGAAAATTGGGAATAAATAGATGTGCGTTCAAAAGAAACATTCTCACCAAATGCGATTGCCGCACCATCGATCGCCGTAGCGAAAAAATGGGAGAACTTGATTGAAAAGATTTTCGCTAGAAAATAAATATCACCAATCAGGTTTTCATATTCCCTAGACATAAATCGGAAGTGCAGTATCCGTGTTCGGCAAGAATGCTCCTAAAGGGTTCTTTTCGTGGCATTACTGTTCACAAGTTGTTTAGTCGTGCTAAATCTATGATCCACTTCAACATTGTAGTTCATAATGAATTATTCCATAACTCTTCGTAAGACTACTTTGATTCTTATCTTTGATCTCTCGTCCTTCGGAGATTGGAATGTCCCCTACAGTGCCAATCGGTTTTCAACTAAATACTACTGCTGTAGTCTCATCAAGTAATGAATAGTTTGAGGTTAAGAGGGTGGTTACAGACTTTAACGGGCATTTTGTATTTATTTTTCATACTATGCTTCCATTCATTTACATTATTTTTCTGTTTTACTCTTACAGCTAATTTGTCTTTTCAGGACAAATTAGTTATTAGTTTAGTCTTATTTCCAAAGTCTAATTTGTCTTGTCTTATTTTCAAAGAAAAGATTAGATTATTCCAATAACCTTTATCACGCTCTTTTTTAAATCTTAATTTACGTTGAATAAAACAATTTCCTATCATTCTTTGGAATCACTTTTTTTTAAAATATCTAAAATCCTCTTGGAACAAATAAATTATCTGTAAACATCCTGCTCTTAAAATGGTGTGTAGTTCACTATAATTTTGTTGCATTTTAAAAGTACTTGATAGTTTCTTAGTTATTATGTTTAAGAATTGCCAACCATCATGTGATGAATATCTGATTCCTGTATTGACTTCGGACAACCATTTGTAAAAAGTGACATCCTTGTACGTTTGAAACAAATTGTAAATAAAATTTTTGAAAACAAATTTTCTGTTTTGAGGTAATTTTTTTTACTGTCAAATCTCTTATTAAAAATTTTAAAATATGTAAATTACTGGATGTTAAATATTTAGATTTCAGACTGCTTTGCGTTCATTTAGCACATCAAACACAGCAGTGTTGATGTGCTTAACATTTTTATACCGGAAAGTCATTATGGTGAGCGGTGTCCCCTTATAAAATTTAGTTAAGTAATCATAATTCAAATTCACTAAGTTTTATCTAACTTTTTAAGCATTTTTAAATAGCTACATAATTGAACAGCGAAGTGAAATAAAATATGTTTAAAGGAAGGAAAAAAACTGACATTTCTGGATTTAAAGACATTTTATGATCTGCTATATTTATTGTGATATGAAATATTGCATTACTCTGCCTTGTATTTTTAATCTTCATTACGAGTTCAGGGTATTTTTTGATCTGAGCAATATGAACAATCCCTATATCAAATTGTATAACACCCTATGCAAGTGAAATATGATTGTTTTCTGCGGGAACAGAAGGTCTGTATACAGCTTCCTGATCATTCCGCAATTTTTTTACATTTATTCTGCAAATTAACTAATCTGTCACTAAACATGTTGTTTCACGAAACTTTTCAATTATGAATTGCCTATAGCTTCTTGTTTTTCTTTATTTACATAAGTAATTTCAGATTTTTGCTACTTTTAAGTCAACAAATACTATATACAGGGTGGTTAAAATTAAAATGGCGGCACTCAGAGATGTTCTATTGGTTCTGCGACACAGATCTGAATGAAAATTTGAATACATGTTATGCAAATCGTGTGGCCGAGTTGTTGTCAAAAAATAATACATTTTGAGATTTTTCCGAAAAGTGGTGTTGTAACAAATTAAAAAGAAAGATAACAGATCACAAATTAAAAAATAGCAGAATATTTTACTTGTTCATATATCTGTGTGTTTTATGTGCATTTATTGTCAGTCAATGATGTGCAGAAAGTGTACTGTATTATTATTAATATATTTATGCGTATGGTTTTAAATTAACAGCTCTATCTATTGGTATAATTCCAAACATTTTTTTTTCTCGATGAGAACCTTTACTACATAGACATAAATTTGAAGTTTTATTTAAGCCTAGTTATAAGTTGAATCAGAACTAACCTCCCCCTCCCTTAATACACTTCTGAATGCATGCTACTACAATGAACAGAACTTGATTTTTCAAAAAAAGAAATTAGTATTTATGAAATAAAACTTGATTTAATTGTCCGACTTAAATTCTGAAACAGCTTTTTGGCCCTACTACATACCTGGTTAACAACGCAAGAGGGTTCTTTTCCATCTTTTAGAGGGTTCTATTATGAAATTGTTGTTCCTTACTACGTTTCCTAGGCTAATTTACTTGAATTGTTGATAAGAATTAATTATTAAATACAGTCTGGTGCACAATTTACGAATTTTTTAATTAAAGCTACGTTTTGACTCCCTAATGTTAATTTTATTTTTTGCGTATTTCGCCATATCTCGAAAACTTTTTAAGCGAATAGAAAAATTATTTGCACACAATTGTAAAATTCGTTTATCCAAAAATAAATCCCTGCAAAAAACACATTTTAGTAAATATTTATAGCTTTTTAATAGTTTCTTTAGCAACAGTCTAAAAAAATTTAACTGTAAGGTATAAAATTTTTTTTTATTATTTTAAAGTATCTAATTTTACATGGCAAAATACAAAATTTCAGCGAAATCGATTGAACAGTTCGTATATTTAAAATTCGATTTCTCAGGAACTATTAAAGCAATTTCTCCCAAATTTTGTATTTTGCTATGTAAAATTAGATACTTCAAAAGTATGTAAAAATGTATATATCTTACTATTTTACTATAAGATTTTTGGATTTGCTTAAAAAGTTTTCGAGATAAGGTGAAATACTAAAAAAATAAAATTAACATTAGGAGGAGGTCCAAACTTTGGATCACTGTCCTGACCGAACTATGGGGACCATATTTCCCAGATTGCAGCTACCCCCTATATTTTGGGGGTCAGAAATCCGAATCCGTCGAAAGAAAGGTATGTTTATTCAAAGAAAGTACGTTTTTGTTTTTGATTTTAAAACTTAAAATATTGCACTAATTAATTAGCATATTTTTGGTCCCCCTCTCGAATCATTAAGATAGAGTCTTAGAATGCGAAGTTCCAATCATCAAAAGTTATTAAGGGTCGTCTGTTTTTTTTTTTTTTTTTTTTTTTTTTTTTTTTTTTTTTTTTTTTTTTTTTGACTTGCTGTTCACTTTGCCTGATATGTAATCATAATTTATTTTATTAAAAAGATAGAACTCATCGCAAGGAGTAGGCGGTACGTCAAGGTATGATTTTAATCAAGTATCAACTTTTGTATTTAGGTTTGAAATGGACTTATGACACAGTTTAGATCTTTAAAAGTCTCTTGTATCAAATTGCTCTTAAAATTCCATGTCTTGTGTTCTCTCCAAATATCATACTTTCTTCTGCTGATTCACTGACCAGTTCCATAATACCTTAAATAGCCTGAATGATGTATGGCAATTTCAAGAGTTTAAACATTTGCGATTTTTTTTATTCTAAAAATTACAAATGTGTTATTTTTTGTGTTTTGCATTTTTCATGATTGTAGGTGGTGAAAGTGTACACGTTGACTAGTATCAACTATTCATAGTTATAAGCTTTTAAATTTAATAATTTCGTAAAATTTTATTTATTATTATTTGCTATTAAAAGCCGCTTTTCCGAAATATCCGTTTTTTCTGTCCACTCTAGGCCATATAAGTGTAGAAGTGTTTACAGAAATTTTTTAAGTAGCATAGGAGGCGTAAACATCAGTAATGTTCGTGTATTCTGCCAAAACTTGTTTCATATGATAAAAAAAAAACATTAATTAGTCCGCAATATCAAAAATACTTTAATAGGGCGGAGCCTCTTAACTATTTCGCTTGCAATGTAAATATTTGCCTCATAGTGAGAAGATACTCGAAGCCAGGAAAGAGGTTCAACCCATTCTATTACATAATGAGCTCTTTTCTTGTGTAAGCTTGAGGAAGGAGAAACCTTTTTGAAAATTTTTTTTGTTTATACCAAGAGCTGAGATGGTAAATATTTACGTTTCGGCTTTAAGCTTGTTTTAGCGTCAACTTGTCCACGTCACAAAAATAAGTTGACATATATTGGTGGGGCAAACAAAGTGCGTGGGTCATGATGTGCGTAGGTGCGTGGACTTGCGCGGACGACTAGTCGAATTTCCATTTTGTGACATAGCTAAGCTAGCTGCTAGCAGAGTATAAAGCAAAAACGTAAGTAAAAACTAAAAGTAAAAAACCAGCCCTTTCCTATTCTTATAAAAAAATCGGTTCTGTCTCTTGCGAAGAGGTTTCCCGTTCCTTATGAGTACACAAAGCAAAACTTTTTATCAACCCCTTCTCTTGCTTCGGAGATCACCTTACTTATGAGGGCTTTTATGAAGCAAACAAACGTTCAAAACGAAGCAATTACCATCATTTCCATCAGCTCCATCAAATTCGCATTAGGTATTCGCACCTGCTTGTGATTGTATTGAGCCGGTCTCACTACAAGAAAGAAATGCATGGTTGCAAATCCGGAGATGTGAACGAGGACCTAATCTGCTACTTTTTCGCAGGTAAATATTTTTCACCCATCAGATTCTATTTCGCATCTCTGAATTCACATCCACGAATGCTTACGAGAACCAGATTGGTGGAAAATACTTACTTGCAAAAAGCCAGCCAATCAAGTTCTCGTTCGGATGAGAAAAAAAAAATCAAGTACAGTGAGAATGGTCCCGACGTGAATCCCATTCAGTAACCTCAATTAACGCTGATGCGCCAAAACGCATTCTGACATGATTTTAGAATGTTCCATGCGATTTAGTAAATAACTTCTATATGAGCTACAAGCTCATCTTTTAAACTACAGCATAAAGTACTAAAATTGTGTCAGAAGGCCTACCGACCTTTCCACTTTCACTGCTCAAAGGGAAACATGCTGTTGAGTCGAACATAGCAGCAATGTTCTTCAACATCGTAAATTAGTGCTCTATTTTTGAGCCAAGTATTTCATTAAGTGAACGCACATTATGTATCGTGCATTTAATCACTTTAATATTAATCCTTATCACCGTAACCCTTTTAATTAAAACATTCCCACAACTCTTCATTTATGATAAACACCATGGATTTCGATGACTACGAAACGTTACCTTCCTCAAGTTCTACAGTTACTCATATGGTAGCTGGATCTTTTGCCGGTATTATGGAACATTGTTTAATGTATCCTTTCGATTCAGTGAAGGTAACAAACTGTTACATACCTTATCTGATCTTTCAAAATGTATGTCATAATGTTACGTAATAAGATGCTGATGATGTTTTCTTAAAACACACTTCTTCAGCATAACTTTTTGAGTATTTTGTTGAAATCTTGATACAAATAGTGATGTTAGATGTATATTTAAATAGTATTTTTTTTACGTTAAGTTTTTATTTACACAATTTTCTTCAAGTTTTCAAGAAGTTCTTCAAGTTTTCAAATACCTTCACTTTTGTCTTAGAATCTACTGCTTGAGAAAAATATATAAATGACTTTAGATTATATGATTTTATTTGGCTAAATATTTAATTTTTCTACTATAATCTTTTAGAATAGGTTTATACAATTAGAGAGGATTTTCATTTGAATTTCGTTGTTAGAAGACTGCTGAATTAATACCTGTCCCAAATTGGCCCAAAGGTCTGGGTGATAATCAGGTAGGGCATGCAGAAAACTAAAAATCAAATCATCGCAGAAAGAGACAAACTTGAAGGGTATAATTTGTAGCTATCCATCAATGTTTTTTACTTTCCTGTAATAAAGAAGCTTTGCAGTGTCAGGTGGTAATGGTTGCCGTAATTGGATGTTGAGATGGGATTTTATTACAATTCATTATTGGGATTGATAATAATTAGTTTCTGATATAAATTTTATGATATACATATTTGTTAATGTTATAAGATTTTCCACACCACATAGCAACGTTTAACTATTAACCCTGATATATTCTAACAAATATTTTTCAAAACTTTTGAATTGTGTTCTACCCTGTGGCAGAATTGTGGTGACAATGGCACAGAACGTTACTGAGTTTTTGCAGAAAGATTTTTCCTTTGGGAAGTAAAAAAACTTAGTTTTTCTTTCCTGCAAAAATTTTCTAAAGATTTTTTCTTTTCTCCAGGATTATATTCGAAAGATGCTTTTTCTCGCTCAAAGGAGTGGGAAAAAAATGCTAGTGAATTTTCTGTTCTCATTTGAAAATAATGGAAAACAAAGAGGAATGAAGTAAAAAGTGTTCTTTTCTGCAGAAATTTTCATTCTATTTTTTTAATGCAGTTATTACTATTGATTTACATATAGCTTTTAAAATCAAATATTTGTAATCCTGTATTTATGTTGTTGTTTATTTATTATGTTGTTTTATTTATTAGGATACAACACCAACCAATCTGTATTATTTATTACAAGAACTGAATCTCTAAATGAAAACATGCATTTTGTAACCCCTTTTGGAAGAGTTCGACTTGTGTTATTTTGTTGTCGATCTTTTTTTTTTTCGGTATATGCTGCTACTGATTTCAAGATTTTTTTAATTTTATGATGATTTACCAAACACGAAAAAAATTATTGTCTTTTCTCCCTACAAAATGCAGGAATATCGACTTAACATTAGAATAAAAAATATAACATATTCAAGTAAATAAGTTTTTTTCTTCTTTGAAGTTGACACTTCTGTTACTTTAAATTAGTAACATGTATATTTGTTATTTTTAAAAGTATCTTGCAGAAAGCTCGAAAAAATTCTGCCACTGGGGTGTTCTAAAGTATTTTAAATTCATTTGCTAATTTCCCTATAAATTTGATAGCTGATAATTTAGAAGTAGGTCAGGTGTAGATTTTGACTATTGATATATTAAAGTTCTGAAACATATTTTTTGTTTTGTTTTGTAAACCCTCAGTGGGGCTGAAATATAATATATTAGGGTGGCATTAAATGAAACTATTTCTAAAATTCCTTTTAGAGCCCATGGGAAAAGTTTTCTATGATTTACTGAAGAACAGTGTTAAAATTTTTGCATGAAATGATGATTGCAACCAAATTTGTTTTTCGATTTTAACTTAATTGTTGCCTAATGATTTGAGTTGACTAGATTAAAAATTTTATCATTTTTAAATCATTAGCTACATATTTATTATTGTAAAAGTATAAAATAAATTTTTTATTAATGTATTATGTTTAGGGTATTCGCGCACCTGGAAAGTCATGAATTTAGGTATTGAACAGAATTTGTCTCGAAATGTCATGATTTTAACTATTTTTAAAAAAAAATATCATGAAAAGTCATGGATTTAGGTCGCCAAAAAATCTAATTTTTAAAATGGAATTACCTCCCCCCCCTCCCTCCAATTTCAAAGTGTTCCAAATATCTGAATTTGTAACAAAATCTCCCCACTGACATCCCCACTTTTATATTTTAATCAAATATGACATTTGATTAAAATATAAAATGTTTTTATTGTGTTCTTTAAAAATTATGGTGTTCTTTCAAGAGTTCTGTGATTTCAGAATTTTTGTTATTTAATATTTTTATTTGTTTCAATTTAAAATTTTAGCTGAACGCAAGCCAATCATTGGTGAATTATATATGAAGATGCAGATTATAACAGTTTTGGTTATACCTATCATTTCAATGAATGTTTTTATAATGCTTTTTTTAAATTTATTGTTGTGTTTTTGTTGGAGAAAATAGTAACTTCGTTAAGTCATGAAAAATTCTTGAAGTTAGTCATGAAAATTCATGAATTTGAAAATCTAAAATGTAATGTTTAAAGATTTTTTTAATATATCATGCTATGTTTTTATTTTTAATGTTGGCTTAATAAAGTCAAAAGTAGCTAAAAGTAAGCTAGTAGTAAAAAGTAGCAAAAACACTTTTTTAAATGCAGTTAATTGATTTCCATGTAAATAAAATCTTGTACTACTTTGTTAAGAGGATTTTTTAATGATATAACTGCAAAACATTATTATATAAATACATAATAAGCATTTAAATTGTGCTTTTAAAAAATTAAATTACACATTATACATTAAAGTACACATCAATTAAAAGCCATACCAATATTTTCTGAAATATTTGTGTCCGAAACTCTTATGTTTCTAATAAGATGTTTGTGCCGTGGAAAAGTGGGTATTGATTTGTTATGCACCTGCATCTATTTTTCCTCCCTTCTACATCAGCAATAATAATTGAAGTATGGTCTAATAATCAAGAGACTGAAAGGAGTAAAGTTTTTGACTTTATTTTCAATGTTTTTATTTCTTTTTTAAGGTTAAGTGCAATTGTACAGTATAAATTTACTCGGGATACAGTATAAATTTACTCAGGATGTATAAAATCTTGATCTGTGTTTAAGTTAAAGTGCTCATTTTTAGATTTGCTCATAAATCAGTTTTTTTATAGTTAAGGAATTGCCAGGATTTTTATTTTAATGGATCTACACTTCTTGGATAAAATAAGAGCTTTCACATTTATTTTTGAAGTGATACACAGATTCTTTATGTCAGTTGGGTGCAAGACTATGAGTTTTAATTAGAGGTGGGTTGTATTGAATATAGCCTGAGAATGTTGATTTTGCTGCGTTATGTGTTTAGAAGTAAATTTGTTGTATGTGAAAATATATGACTGTGGGTTTAATTTTTTATTGGTGTGAATCTAAAGTTTTGTATAATTTTAATTAAAGTTTTGTATAATTTTAATTTTTGTATAATTAAAATTATAAAAAACTTTAACCAGCATTTTATTAGATTCACACTAATAAAAAACTGAACCCACAGTCATATCTTTTCACATACAACAAATTTACTTCTAAACACATATAACGTAGTAAAATCAACATTCTCAGGCTACAACACAAGGTATTTTGAAGAATAAAAATAGGATACGCATTTTATAAGGATGTGTGTGTGTTTTATTATTGTAATTTTTTATATGCCTGTTTTGCATTGTTAATCAATAGTGTTTTGTGTATGCATATATTGTTAAAGCTTTATGAAATTTGTAGCATATTGGTAACAAAACTGTTGTGTGGAGGATTACATTTTATATAGATCTATCATTTTTTTATTTATGAAATGTATGTGTTGTGTTGTTCAGAAATGGCTGTAATACGCGTGAACTTCGAATTAAATAGGGTTGCAATATTTGATTCTGACTTCAGTATATGCTGAAAGCCACACAATGAAAAGTCACAAAAATGGTAAAAATTCCCAAATATCGGACGCAAACACATAACAAATCAATTGTAAAAATTGTTTTAGTAACTCTAATGTACCTCTATTTCTTAATTATTTAGACACGTATGCAAAGTTTAAAGCCGCATCCAAGAGCTAAATATCGAAGCATCGTAGATGCTTTTTCAAAGATGGTTCGTCATGAAGGCGTGCTGCGACCAGTGCGAGGTATGCCTGCTGTTGTCTTTGCTGCAGGTCCAGCTCATGCATTACATTTCGCATGCTACGAAAAGGCTAAACGAGTTATAAGTGGAACTGAAACTGGTGCTGGAAGACCTTTGGCACAAGGTAGATAAATAATTTATGTGTTAGTATAATGCTTACGAGTTGAAATTTTAAAAGCTTGTTTTTATTATGAATATTTTTTTGTAATTCATCATTGTTTCGATTTTTAATTTAATACATAGGGTTATAGTTATTTTTCCACTTAAAATGAAAAGCTAGGGCATATCAAGTTTGAAAGACTTGTGTGTGTGAATTGAGTATTTTCAGTGTTGATAAAAGCTTAATATGAAAGTGATGCATCTACATTTTTAATTTAGGTGTGATAAAAATATAATTGTTTTATATTTTGAGTTCTCTTCAAATTTTTTATTTTATTTAAATAGTTTCTTCATTTTAGTTTGTTTATCAATTCATTTGTCTTTGAAAGTTATCAAAATTTCAATCAACTATAAAGTGGGGCTTTATTTTGCTTGCAACATCTTAGAAATAATTGTGGTCTGTATTGCAGGGCCCCATCCTAAGCATTAATCACCTCACAAAATGCGATAACATCATAAATTCGGCGAAAAAATTGTTGTTGTTTTTTTTCAAAATTACTGCACAAAAGAATGGTTTTTGCTATATAGTAATTCTAGAAATATTCACTTTTAATGTTTCAGCATAAATAATTTTGATTCATGTTTATTCTTACTTTACTTAAATTTTTTTTTTTTTTTTTAAGAGTGTGATGCGTAAATATAATAATAAAATTAAAGATTTTTGTATGTAGATGCTAAGCTTATTTTTTCAAAGTTACATAATCTTTTGAAGTTACAAATATTGAATTTTGTGCTCAAAATTAAGTTTTTCAAATTTTTACATCGATGCTCTAAATTTTGTTTAACATTGTTTTTAAGATTTAAAAAAAAGTGATTTCTCATAAAAGAAACCTATTTTTTATTCTGGACATGTTTTTTTTCCTTCATATTTCAATTTCAAAATACATTCTGTTTTCATATACATTGCTTCCTTTTCAGAAGTGCTAAAAATTGTTACAGATGTGTTAAGTGCTGATTTTAATTTTAAAATCTTGTAATTATGAAAAATTTGTCGGTTAATGAAATATGTATATTAATTTTTGTTTTATATCTAGGACTTTTTGTATACTGCTAAGACTATGTTTTATAGGACAATTTTAGAAATTATTGAATAGAATTATGAATTTTTATAAATTTCTCATTTTCTAATCAAAACACCCTTCTAACTACATTTTTCTTTTTGGGATGTGCATCCAACATAAATTATGACAATATATATTCAATCATTTGTGTGTTCTTGGGTAGAGCACTCAACCATGTTAAACACTTTCTTTCAATTTCCATTTTTAATGTAGGCTTAAAAAAGAATATTTTCAGTTATGTTAATGTAACACAAATAACTTTAATTGTAAAATTGTTTACTTATTATTTTGAATTCCTTAAATAAGTGGGACCTTAAATTTTGTTTGATAAATTATTACTTTTTAAATATATTTTGATTTCTGCCATTTTTTATTCATGCTAGTTTATGAAAAAATTATGTAATATGAAAAGAATTTTTTTCTTTGTTAACAAAAAATTTTATCAAAGATTTTAAAAATGTACCAACTTTACTTTTTAAAAATATTTTGAAAAAGCTATTTAAACAAAAAAAAAAAAAAAAAAAAAAAAAAATGTTCTAGGGAAATATTTGGCTCTGAGAATTTTCTGGCACCTTTAGTGTTCCTTGGCGTTCGGCTGACCACCTGACCGGAACATATGCTCCCGCACCCCAGAGCCCAAGGTCAAGAAAACTGAGATGGGCACAGTCGGCCTTGGCCCTCTTAATGGGCTGTCGCGCCACTGAGTTAGTTAGTTAGTGTTCCTTGAAAGCTCAACTCTTATGGAATGACTTTGAAGTTCTGTGGGAAGTGGATTTTTAGCTTCTAACAAGTTTCAAGCTCCTTTTTCAGTATCTCAAATCGGCACTAGATATCATCCATAGAAAAAAAAAATCTAGTCATTAAAGAAATAGTTAAGAAGAAAAGATTTAGACCCATTCTTGCTTAAAGCAGAGATTACAAATCTCTTCCAAAGTGGAAAAAACTGCCCTGGAAAAATTGGTTTCTTTAACTTCAAGTGAAAGAAATTTTTTTTCAAAATATCAATATCAATTATATAAATAAATTTTTTAAACATTTTATAATTGCTATCTAGTTTAAATAATAGTATTAATGAAATGATGTGAAAATGGGACACAAATCACAACGGAAGCTTTAAGTCACAGTTAGTTTTTATTGCAACAAAAAGAAAAGTATTATTTTAAGCCGCTATTGTATAAAATTTAAAACTTTCATGGCCATGAATTGATGACATTTTACCTTTTGACCCTTGCCAAAAGGTCCAGTATTGCCAAAGGATAAGTGGAAACTTTTATTTAAAATTCTTATTTCATTCAGATAAAATGCAAAAACAAATTTTTGAGTATGATTTTATTGTAAGCAATGATAAAATCACTGATTAACACAAAAAGAAAAAAAGGAGAATTTTCAAAGAAATTCCTTAAAATTAAAATTATATGTGCAAGTTGATAAACTGAAAAAAAATGTAAGAATATTTTTAAATGTTTCAATTGTGTGGGTTATAATTTGTTTACTATTAGATAGCACTTTTCCAAAATGTAATTTTTGACTCCAGCTTACTGTACATTGTTTTAAAACAATTTAGTTAAAAAGATAATTGATTTGTTCCCAATTCACCCATTTTAGCCAATTTTTATTGCTGCTCTTCAAAATTTATCTCTTTAAAATTTATTACGAAATTGAAATTTTATGATTTAAATATGACCTACATCAAATATTTTACTCTAGCTGTTAGTTTGATAAAAATCCTTAAATGTAGCTAAAATTTTATGCATTAATATATCATATTAGCAGTAAGTAATCAAAAGCATATTCTGTACCATCTTTAGTACAAATTTGGAATTTTATGTAATAGGAATTAAAATCATGTGTAATAAAAAAAATTATCAAGTTATTTTAATAAATATATATTTTGGCAAGTTTCATTTATGATAATTTATTATGTTTAAATGTTCATTACATTGCTCAAAGATAAGTTAGTACACATAATTTTGTTGTAATGTTGAATGATTAACTCAAGTAATTGTCTTAAACCCTGCATCTCCGAGTTTATATATAGTAAAAAGTACATATACATACTATACTAGTTGTAACACGAGAGATTGAGATTACATCCGTATAATCTTGAACCTTTAGATTCGGAAAAGTTCAATTTATATAAGATATGGGCCAAGAAGGAAGAATCAAGCAATCACAAACAAATAATCACAGGGCTGAAGGGGTTTAAGACATTGTGGTGAAAAGTATTTTACTTGTTTTTAGAAATTTCATTAATTGCTGATAAGAAATCTTAATTATGAAATAAATTTTTTATTTCTTTAATGGATCCAGTTTGTTATATTATTTGACTATTTAATATGTGGTATGTTTTACAGGTTTAGCTGGAGCTTTATCAACTTTGTTGCATGATTTAATTATGAATCCTGCTGAAGGTATTTTATGTTATGTATATATTTACATCAGATTTTCATTTAAGCATATATTTTTCTGAGCATGTATATTTGATATTTAAGTGCTTAGTACAAATTTATGTTAGTTTTTTCAGTGCTTGTCACAGTAAATTTTATTGTAAAGTTATTTTTATTTGATCAATGCATTTATATGGTTATTTTTTCATAACGAATAAACAATTTCAATTATTTAGTACTTGAAATTACTAATATATGAGGAATTTCCCAACTATGAGTTTATTTATATTTGTCAAGGGAAAATGAAATTTTTATTGTAAGAAGTGACATTTTGTTTTGTTTTTTAACATAGAGAAAATTAGTTTTGATGCATCCAATAAAGAATCAAATTTATTAAATACCCTAGAGCTACAGCAACTATACTATCCCCTAACTGTACATGTTTCACAGTGGTTCTTAGTTTCATGTTTAATTCTTGATAGGGTTTTTAGATGTTTATTTTTGAAACCACGAGCAAAATAATTCTATCTAAAGATAGATTTTAAATAAAGTGCTGCTTGTATCAATATTTTAATTTTTTTAAAGGCATTACAAAAAAATTCTAGTATAAATCTCAATCTCCTTAAAAAGAGAGAAGACAGAATTTGTATTTTAGAAAAATATATTTTCTTTCACCTCTCACTTTATTTTTTTCATAAAAAATTTGGTTTAATTCTCAAAATAAAATTTAAGATTGAATTAACAGTATTTATATCTTCTATCTTAAATATCTGTGATTGTACAGTAAAAAGTTATATTAAGAGAGCTTTCAATAAGTTCATTTAAAATATAAATTTCTAAGTTAATAAATTTCTTTTTTTTATGCTATTGTATTCCAAGGATTTACTTCATCACTCTCCTTTGCAACTTTTAAATTGTCCTGTAAATTTTATATTTTATTCTTATTATTTATCACCTTTTTTGTTTTACTTTAACTTTTGAATTCTACATGAACTTCTGAATATGTATTAACTCCTCTCCCGTCTCATACAGTTGTGTTAATACAGTGGTAAAAATGGCTAATTAAAGAAATAAAGGGTTTTATGAACATTAATAGATATGATGACGTTGATAATCACCTCCCTGCAAGTTCAAAACTTTCTCTTTTACTGAACCTTTAACATGATGCTCCTGTTGAACCTAAAGTGACATGTTTTTTGTCAAATTTTATTTACAAAATAGTTAATTTAACCATGCTAAGGGGCTGGTTTAGTTAGAAAATAATCGGTTAGGTGCAGTAGTATTATTGATTATTAATTTAGGGACAGTTGAGTTAAAAAAAAAATGAATAAAAGATTCGGTTATTTTCAGTTTCAAAATGTTATTGTTATGACTTTTATAGTGTAACATGCATACATATATTTATATCAGATTTAAAACATTACATAAACAGTTACAATATATATATATATATATAACATCTTAGTATAGTTGGTTAATATATCTGGAATAAAGCACAAGATGACCTGTTTTTTTTTAATTAGACATACCCATATGTAAGTACATTTTTTGAATAGCAATATCTTTTGGTAAATACTGCATCTATTTTCATTCGATTCAGTGGTATTTAAATAGATAAATATTTTTCACAATGAATAAAGTAACATTTGCATTGTTGTAAATACTTTTTATCCTAAATTAGATATTGGATTTTATTTTACTTTTGCAAATTTTTTACTTATTTGAATTTGAAAAAGAAATTTTTAATGCAAAATTTATTATGTGTATAGCAAAGCTTTTGAAAGCATCTGATACTGTACCAGGTAGTTTCAAAACACTTGAAATAAATCTTATATTGACTAAAATATGTGCCTGATATAATGCAAAACAAAAATAAATTAATTATGCCTATTAATTAAAAATGATCTGCAACAATGCAATCAGTGAGTATTCAGTGGCGAGTTAATCGGTGAGTATTCGCTTTTTACGAGTGTAATTAGTATATAAGTAGTTGTAAACAATATGTTCTAACTTATATTTTAAAGGGATTGTTTTAAGTGATCGAATATTTACTGCATTATCAAAATACATTATCTGCAATGCAATAATGGAATGAGGACAGATAACTTTTAAACTGACTATTTATTTTTAATCATATGCACTTGGACTGCTGCATATTACAATAATTTTAACTCTATATGCTGTGTAGTCAGATTGTCAGACAAACATCAATTGTTTTACTTTAGTCTGTATTCATATACAATTTATGTGAATGTTATAACTACACAAATGAATAAGTTTTTGGTTAAATTATTTCTCAGACTTATGAATTCCCTGTAACATTAATGCCTCATATGGCCCAGCATTTAAATATACTGTGCATTATAAAGTTATCTATATACCTACTAAAACAAAACTGTGTATTATAATACTCAGCTTCACTTTTTTAATATTTATAGAAAGCTTACTTAATTTTGTTAAATTTCACAATACTGTAATAGAAAAGAAGTATAATTGTGTAATTATAAAGCTAGTTTATTACTAATAGACTGTATTTTAAAAATATTATGCACTGAGAACATTTTTAATAACATCTAACCATTATTAAGTATGAAACACTTTTATGAAATTAGACACTCAACTATTCTGGACTTACTAACATTCTCACATAGAAAAATTATCGTTTGTTATTTTTACTGATTATAAACAATGTTTTTAATTTTATTCTGGGTATTTCTGTTTTTGTACTTGATATTAATAAATATCATGTGTTTTTGCTTTCTCTATAATGAGTCATTAGAATTAGATATTTTTTTTCACATTTATATGAACTTGCAACCCATAATATTTTTCATTTCATCTTTTAAAGGTTTCCAAATTGTGTGCTATAATCTTTGTAAATAATTTACCATTTATAAAAATGACCAGATCACATAATATTTGACTTTTTGTAGAAAAAGTAATCACACAATCCATTTAATTTTTACATTCTTAATTATTTTCTGCCCCGTTCCACTAATTTTGGTTTATCTGCAAAAATTTTAGGGATGCAATATTACTAGACACTTTTTCTTGCCATCTGGAAATATTTAATTTGACAAAAAGCAACAGAAAGTGTCTTAAAAATCGTAACCATTTTTTAAAAAAACCAAACATATAACAAAGCAAAACTCTAGTCTCTCAGTTTTTACAATTTAACTAGCCTTTAACTAAAAATCAATAATGCTGTTGAATAAAATTGATTATTTTCTACCCAAAAATCACCCTCTTAATATAGTTAAGCTAACTATTTTTTTAATTAAAATTTGAAGAAAAATAAGCCACCTTATGTTTGGGAAACTATAGGGGTTTAAAGAATGATTGGGACCTACAGGGGGAGAGGTTTTTGGTGATGTTGCGAGGTGATTTAGAATTAACAAAGAAATAAAGGATTGTAATGAACTTTATAATTTCATTTAAAGGAATTATATTACTGACATTCTTACAATTGTATTTAAATGCATGTCAACTCTTTTACTTTTATCTTAATCACTTCAAAAATTACTTCACATTTCAAGTTTTTTTCTTCATTTTTTTTAAAAAATTGTTCCTGTTCTATAGATCTACTGATTAATGAAATTCCTAAGTTTTGTCCTTTTTTGAATCAATCAAGTAAGAGAGCATTAAACTTGGTTTCCTAAAAATCTTTAGAGATATCTTTGGTTACAACCAGGCTAAAAAAATTTTATCTGTCAATTTTCTGTAAAAGAGTAAATAAATAAAGCATGCTTATGCGTTATTTTTTAATTGATTGGTGCAACATTGCCCTTTTCATTTTTGAATTTTTCTTATCTTAGTTGCTTTGTAAGTATGTAGAAATTATGCCATTTTGATGAAACTGACAACAGGGTTTCCATCACCTGGAAAAGTGGTAACTAAGATTTTTCTAGGCTACTGAAAAATACTTAAATTTAGCTTTCATTTTAGAATTTCGAAGTTATTTCAGAGGTATTTTTGGCACCTATATATATTTCCTTTTAATTGAAAATTTATTGGAAGCTTAAAACATTTAGATTTATTTTACTTTTGCCACCACATTAAAAAATTGTCCAGACTGTGGGAACCTTGTGGCAAGTTTGCTTTCTGTTAACATTTTTTCTTTAATAAATTGTTTAATTTAGGAATTATATACTCTAACTGAAAATTGTTTATTTCACTTTTGTACAAGAAAACATGTAAGAAATTTAAATTATTCTTCTGTCATTATATTGTGGTTGCAGTGTGGTTTATAACAATTTGCTTAGCAGAATGTAGCTAAGTAAGTAAAACCAATTTTAATACAAAATAGGTTATTATATTAGGATAAAATTTATGTTCTTTATATTAACATAAAAATTGTAATGCAATTAATTGACTTTTAATCCAGAATTGCAGTTTTCATTTTTTTCAAAGCTTAAGTGTGAATAAAAGTTACTCTGTTGCAAATTGAGGAAAGATCATTATCACTAGAGATAAAGCCTGTTTATAGACTAGTGACACCGAGCACAGTGGTCATTTTCAATTCCTAACAATATAGTAGAGCAATCAAAATCCTCTTTGTTTACTTGATATTAGTATTTGTGAAAGTAAAAATACTGATGTATAAATAAAAAGGAAACAATTGATCAAAACAATTTGATGGTTGTATCTTAAAACTAATGGTATTTTTGAACTTTTCAAAAGTTGTATTTGAAATAAATTGAACTTTTGTTATGTAATTTTAAATAATATATCGTATGGTGTCATTTATAGTCAGGGTTATTTAAAGTTTATTACCATTTATAAGCAAATATTTTCTGTTTTCTAGAAAGTTTTTCAGCGAAAGTAATCTAGTTGTGATTTGAACTTAAATTATGCAAATTGCGCATATAAAATAAATTAGATCTTTGTTATTTAATTCTCGACAAAACAATATTTGTATCATATAGTGTCTTAAATCATTTATTGCTAGGATTCTATAAATTTATAATTGGATAAACAAGTATATTATATTTATTTAAAAGCAAAATGTATTTTCTCTCTTTTTTTTTAAGAGAAGCATTTTACCGACTGTAGTTTCTAATGAAAAATTCAAAATAAATACTTTTTATTAAAAATTCTGCACTATAAGTTTCAAATAATAGCATAAATTTAATATATATTTAATTTAGTTTTTGTTAGCTTTGGTCTGGCAGTGATTTAACATATTTGTATCATTTGATAATGGAAAAATGAAACCAAATCGAATTACAAATGATTATTTAAAATATAAGGCAATTAAATTAATGTACATTTTGCTATCTATTTATTTATTATGATATTTATGAAAGAATATAAATATTCGTTGCAATTGTATTCTTATACATCAAAATAAAAGTAGAAAACTTATTTTACTAGCAATCAAAATTCACTTAATCTCTGAAAGACTTACCTTTTCTACTATTTCAATCAAATCGTTTTTAAGTAAAATATATTTTCTCACTTTTTAAGAGAAGTGTTTCACCAACTGTGATTTCTAAAAAAAAATAAAAAATAGATTCTTTTTATTAAATATTCTGCACTATAAATTTCAAATAATGGCATAAATTTAATTTAGGTTTGTTAGCTTTGGTCTGATAGTGATTTAACATCTTTGTATAATTTGATAATGGAAAAAATGAAACCTAATCAAATTACAAATGGTTATTTAAATTCTATAAAGGTCTTTTGCTTAGCTTGCAAAAGAGTATAATATGTATATTTTATTGTTAAAACACGACAGCTATATATGGGAAACAGTTCCTTTTTTTTAAACAATGAGCATTAGTGTTTAACTATCAGGTATCCATTTTTGTTTTAACCCACTTTTTTTCTTATTTTATCTGTTGAGGTAAAAGCCTTTATTTTTGCAACGATATTGCAGATTCATCTAAATTTTTTGTATTTTATAGACACATGACTGTAATTTTGTGAAAATATGAAAGAGTTAAAAAAATCAATAAATATGCATTGCACAACTCTGCATAATAGTTATGATATTTCTCTTTGAATGTTTTTTTCTTCTTTTTTTAACGCATTTTTTTCTTAACATTTAAAAAAAAATCCTTTAAATATTTCTTTTACAATTAAATTTTTCATATCATTAAGTTTTTCTTTTGGTACTTAAAATTTAATATTTGAAGACATGTTGTATTGTCTATTTAGATTCTTGATTATTTTGATATATTTTAATGAAATTACTTGAAACCAGAAAAATTCTATTTCATATGTTGATTATTTTAAATTTATCTCATTCTCAATTTTAATTTTAATTAAGACTTATTTGTCTTTATTTTGTAATTTGTAATGTTTTTAATTTCTGATAACTAAATTAATGTTTTTGTTTTTCAGTTGTCAAACAACGCATGCAAATGTATGGAAGTACATACCGATCATGTACTGACTGTTTTTTCAAGGTAATTCACTCTGAGGGAATTCGTGCATTGTACAGGAGCTATACCACACAATTGACTATGAATATTCCTTTTCAAAGCATACACTTTATGGCTTATGAGTTTTGTCAAGATTTAACTAATCACCAAAGGACTTATAATCCTTCAGCTCATATGTTATCTGGTGCTATATCTGGTGCAGTGGCAGCAGCAATTACAAATCCATTAGATGTTTGCAAAACTTTATTGAACACTCAAGAACAGCAAGTTGTCAATTCCATGAAATCCAATCAGCTTCAAATAAACGGTCTTTTTAGTGCTGCGACAACAGTTTATAGATTTGGTGGACTCAAAGGCTATTTTAGAGGATTAAAAGCACGTGTTATTTTTCAAGTACCCGCTACTGCCATATCATGGTCAGTTTATGAGTTTTTCAAGTACACTTTGATGTGGAAATATCCCAGTCTACAAAATAATTATAAGCCTGATCACAGTACACTGTTAACACATGATGGTTCTAATACACCAGCCATAGCTGGGCTGACTGTTGCCTACAAATAGGCATAATGGTAAAGTGTTTATTTTTATTTTTCAGTGAACCTTATTTGTTATTTAAAATATTTAAAAAAAATTTATTGCAAAAGAGTGCGGAAATTAAATAAATCCATTTTCTTGTTAATATTGCTTATTGTTAGTTAATTAAGCTTTTCTGTTCAAAAAAGGCTCAATTTAATATTGAACAACTGACAAAAATTCTTTTTCTTGTACACGAAGACAGATATAAATACAATTATTATTGCTAGGCTATTTAATAAAAATGTAGTGTGAATCGTTTTTCTAGATTGTTTAACACCCTTATGTAACTGAAATGTGAAAGACTTTAAAAGTCAACTGTTGCTTTTACAAGGGCTGTCAGAGATACTATTATTTTTTTAATAGTGGTAGTCAATCTATGTTGTAGGAACTTAGCGTTTTAAAACTCACTTTATCGTTAATAGTTCTGAATGAGAAAAAATTCATTGAAAGGTTTCATATGTAATGTATCCAGCAACCCTAAACCCGAAGTCTGGGAGTTTGCCCTAAAATGATTATGATTAGTATTTAAATAAGTTATGAAAAGTGAACCCGTAATTCCTCGTTTAGTTGTTAAAGATGGGTTGAAAACTGAAAAAGGCCTTTTTGCTGTGTCCATTTTCATAAACATGCATTTTAAGTTTTGTCCTCTTTGTAAACACATTTCGAGCTGTATCCATTTTTTATACACATGCATTTCGAACTCTGTCCACTTTTAAAGAAACTGACCGATAATCTGTTAAAGAATTTTAATAGGATAGTGAAATAAAAAATATTTAATATAAAATCATAATCATTGTAAAAATTTCCATATAGTATTTAGAAGAAATAATCACCATAAATTAGAATTAATAGTCACTACTGTTAGAGATTGAATCAAATTTTTGAATTTCCAACTCGAAATTAAGTTATTAATTTTAATGAGTAATTTAATTTCTTTATTTCTCATAACTAAACACTAATATCACATTTTTCAATTACCATGTTATACAAGTTGTTATGGGGTTTGGATTAAGATTTATTGCAGAATTTCTATCTCCGATTTTGCTTCTTTCAAATGTATGCAATTGAACTGAAAGTATCTGCTTAATCATTGGTTAGAAAAACTATATGAACTTGCATCAACATGAAGCTGTCGCGATTATCACTAGACAAAAAACATTTGTCATATTAAAGCTTCATTAGAAACATTTATTTATTTGAAGGGAAAAACCAGTAGTTTAATTCAGTTTTGTTTCACTTGCTTAAAGGCCTAAATCTAAGCATTAATCAAACATATTTCTTTTTATTTATTTATTTTTTTTGTTGTAAAAATGTTACTTTGGTTATTTGAGTTATTTCCCTCATCTCCAAAATTCTTCTGTGAATTGAAAATTTTTCTGTAAGTTTTAAAATACATTTGCTTCAATATAATTTAACACAAATCATTTTTAATAATTATTTAATTTATTAATGATTAAAATAATTCATTTTGAGAATCATAAACTTTAACATTATGCCAATTTTCATAGTATGAGATTTTTCGCAAATATTTAAAGTTGCAGCAAACAATATGCTTTTGTATTTGATGTAAAATAGTTTTGGTTATCATAACAGTTTACTATTAAAAATATAGATACAAAAGACCTGGTGTTTATTGAATATTAGAAACATATTTATATTAAAAGGCCTAATGATGCTCTTAATCTTCCTTCTTCCATCTGCATGAAAGCCATGTACAGGCTCGAGCCATCTTGACTAGTCGTCTCCATCTGGCTTGATCAGACACGAGTTTTCTCCATTTGACATTCTTAATAGCTGTTAAAAGTTTTTAAAAGGGCTGTTTACTTGTTATTTTACTATTAATATAAATATTAAGGGAAGCTAAAACTTGATAGCACTGTGCATGTTGGTCGTTTGGTTTAGAATAATTTTTTATGTAATAAAAATTAATTTAAATCAAATATCATTATCAAATATGTATATTTTAAATCATATGTAAAAAAAAATAGTTGCTAAAATTAGGATTAAAAAAATTTACATGAATTTATAAATCATTGATGGATAATCTGTTCTCCATATTTTCCTCTGAAAAATAACTAGATTTCTTTGAAAATTATTTTTAAAAGCAATTTCAAGAATTAAATTATGAAGTGTTAAATTGCTCTAAGCTTCACGCTTTTACCATCCCTGGTTCATACAAAAAAACCAACTTATATGAATTTATTGAAATTTCTATTAATTTTAACTATGACTATGGAATTAGGATTTTTTATTTTTTTTTTAAGCCCTTTATATTCTAGTAAAAAAAATTTTCAATTCGTAAATGACTTCTTATATTCACCTTCTCTGTTTTAATTTGTTTTGTCCTCATTGTTCCTAATCCTCTTGGGTATTGCTTTAAATTCTACATATTTCCTGTTAATTTGGTAACCACATTATAATTTGATATTTAGTGAAATATTATATCAATAAATAATTAATTTCGTTTCATTAATTTGACATTGTTAATGTTTAATACACATCTCTCTACATCTGTGAACTTTTGAATCATTTATTGTTAATATCATGAATCAATAATAATTGTATTGTAGAACTTGTGTGTACAGAAAGTTGCTTTAAATACCATATAGATTTAAAACAAATAAACAAGCATACTATACAGTGTCAAATTTGATGCATGGGGCATAACATTATTTTTTTAGATTCTTCCTTATCTAGCAAATGAAATAAAATTTTTTCTCAATAATCTATTATTCTCTATAACATTTTAGATTTTACTCATAAATAATCTGAAATTGTTCTTGTTTTCACAAATTTCATATGTGATTGATGTCGACTTTCCACATATCAGATAATTACATTTTGGATATTCAGATATTTACATCGCAGTCATAGGAAAACATATCATATTATTTTGTTTCTATTTTAATATCAAGGAAGTTGTAATTATTGTCAGCTCTGCTGTCATCACTCACTCCATTAAGAATACAGTGTTCAATATATTTATAATAAAAGTTGTTTATAAATTCTAAAACTACCGTCTGCCCTTCCCTATGCCATGTCTATACCATTTGATTAATTTAAGTGATCTTGAACAAAGCTGGTTGTTTCTATTGTAGAAGGGGCATAAACTTAATAAAACTTAAATATGATAATGATATGAATTTTTAATTTCTATATTACATTTAATTTACTGCAACTTTTTCAACAAAAATCATATTTGATTTGACCTGTATATTCTCTTTTAATAATTATTGAATAATAACTGTGAGTGGTGCATTTTTTAAGTATATAATTATTTAACGTTGATATAAAGAAATAATATAGTACGTTTTTTCCAAAATATTTCAGTTGAGGATTATTTTGAAACATGTTGGCTTGAACATTCCTTAAGATTCCATTATTCATTTTGCAATTTTGTGGGATCACATGGCGTTGATGAACATATCTCTTGTGGGGGAATGTTTCTTAAGAATCATTATTTTTATTGAACTATTTTACTTTGCAAAATTTATTTACACATAATATTACACATCATTAATTAAGGTAATCTGTATGAAAATCCGCTTTACTGCAAATTTTTTTTTTTTTTTTTTTTTTTTTTTTTTTTTTGTAATTTTTACCAGACTTCCGATGTTAGTATAATTTTTATTTGATTTCCCCTATTATATGATAAAAAAATTTGGAATGAAGTTATGCATTTACGGCGGCATTTCATTACAGCATGAGGAAAAACTTGCATTTTGAAAGAATTGCAGATTTGTTGCGAAATCATCATGACTACATCACATTATAAAATAATTATTCAAAACCGCGATTCAAAATTCGTGGATCATAATAATAATATATAAAAAAGATCACAATTTTGGAAACAATAGTAGCAATAACTGTTGGAAATGCTAGCAATAAAACTTCATAGGCAATAAACTCATTGCAAATAGAATGCATCAGAGTGATACTTCAAATATGAGATTTAAAATTTTCCGTACAAAACTATATAACAAAAAAATCAGGATTTTAAAAACCATGTGCAAATCCATGTCACTAATAACTAACGAAATTGTGATCGATGATACCACAGGGTTTTACAGATGAATCATTAATAATAAAGTGCGTAAAAAGTAATTCTTTAAATATGCGAGTTATTATTTACTCTACAAAACACTTTAGCCTTATATAAAATCAAGAAATTAAAAACCTTGAAAATCGGTTTTAAAAGCTGATGAAAATGTTATTGATAAGACCACATGAGTTTGTGGATAAATCATCAATATTATTGTGTGTAAAGTAAAAAGTGATCACTCAAATTTGTGATTCAAAATTTGCTGTATGCTATTAAGTCTTATTTAATCGTTAAGATTTTAAAAACTATGTTGAAATATGTTGCAGTAACTGTGCCGAGAACATTGTCATAAGAAGTGGGTGAAATGTATTTATCAGAAAATTACTTGAAATTGACTTAGCTCAATACTATGCATTATGTTAAGTATTACTAATATTTTTAAGTAAAATTTCACAAATTTAAATAATAAAACTTTTAATTAAATTTATTTTAAAACAGTAAAAATTTCAAAATAAATAAATTTAAATAATAAAACTTTTAATTAAATTTATTTTAAAACAGTAAAAATTTCAAAATAAATAAATTTTTGTTCCCTGTATTATTGATTCTCAAAGGGTGTATAATGTGAAAATCATCACTTTCTAATTTCAAGTTTTTTTTTAGCTTTTTTTGAAATTATTTGTTTGCATGCCTGCAAAAGACTATGCATGCAGGGCAGCACCATCCTTCATCCACACCACGTTAGAAAGAATATTTCTCTGTTATAGATTGGGAATAACGTAGCTTGTTAACATTGATTTATAAATGGGTACTCGTTATGGTACTTGTTGGTAGACCTTGGGCAGTGTTCTCTTCAAAAATTAAAGACTGAGGATGAAAGTGCTTGTGCACTCTAAGCAGTCACTATAGCTTGTGTAACAAAAGTGACCACATCATAGGGATGTTATTCTGACCAGCCCAATACACTTAGTTCTTTGAATTAATGTTGCTTTTCAATGAGAAATGCTTCCTTTCTGTCCTAAGAATAGATAAACGGCAGTTGTTAGCTTCATACTGAATGAAAATTTCATTAGTAAAATCCAACCTTAGTTGTTGATCATCTGTTTGCAAGGTATGAACGTACTGAAATTGTTACAAATGAAGAGCAGAGTGTAGAATATTCCTTACAGCTTGTGCAGAACATGTCCACGGCGTTGTCTGTACTTTCTGCAATGAATACAAAATGCCTTTGTTGCATTTTGCCCATTCAGGTAATGTAGCTTTATGATTTTGCTGAGTTCAACTGCAAGAGTAGTCAAGTCTAATGACAAGAAAGCAAGATGCAACAATCAAAGCTTAGTACCTATTCCTTTGTGTTTTGTGCGCTGACGTCAGTTAAGAATAGTTCTTACATCAGGCTTGTTTTACTGGTTTAAAGAGTTAACTTGTTTAATTCATTATACATGCATTGCCAGTTCTGGAGTAAAAAGTATAGTTGGAACTACATTTTAAGTTTTTGTCTGTAAAGCTCACAACTTCTTTATAAGAAGTGGGTGTTGCCTTTTGAAATTTTGTCTCTAACTGCAAGAGCTGTACACTTGTTTAAGGCATAATTCTCAAGCGCATATTGCCTAATGTCTATATCTAAAGTTTTATTAACATCACTCAAACGGTAAGCTCTCCAGAAGGTAATATGATGGCCAATTTGTTTTATAATTACCCAATATACATACGCCTGTTTGGATAGGGTCTCCTACTTTGCTCAGACAATGACATCTTGAATTTTTGCTGTGATTCAGCTTAATAGATCTTGTAGACCATAAATTAAAGCAGAATGTAAAATTTTAATCATCTGAAAATCTACAGAAAAGGAATATTTTTCTCCTATCTTGGATTTATTTGGACTGGTTGTGTTAAAACTCTATATTCCACTTGTAAAACATTTTATTCAAATAACTATATTGTCGATTTTTTGAATAAGGAATAAAAGTTGAAAACTTGTAAAATCTTCATTTTAAGTGATTTCTACTGCAATTTTGTAATAAATCTTCTGCAATTTTAAAAATGGAAGTTGGCAAGTATACACTTTACTGAGTTATTGAGTTTTTTTATTTTTTGTTAAGATTGTTCCATATTTTCTTCATTATGCAATTGATGTAGTGAAAGAAAAATGTTATCTAAGTTTTTCCAAATGTTTAATAATAGTTCAATTATAGTAATTTAACACATCACATCAATGAAGCCCCTTTGTCCCACCCTCTGCCCTAAGAGTTTCCTCACAGCACTAAAATTGAAACAAAATGCAAATTCCCTTACAACTTGTTTGTTTTAGGTTAAAAGAATAATAATTAATTGCAATCAATAACCATATTCATGGATACAACAGAACAGAGTAATTATTCCTGGAAGACTAGCTATCTAGTCCATCACATTGAAAGAGTTCCTCCATTGTTGTAAATTGAAAACGATAACTAAATATTAAATATAATTTTAAAATGTCAAATATATAGCTAAACAGTGTTTTTCAATTTGATGTCTTATGAGTGTTATGTGAATAATATTTTATAAAACATTAAATAAAGAGAAATTCAAAAAAAAAAAAAAACATTTCTGATTTTGTAACCAAAAACTTTAAAGATGTTAATGCTGTTAAAGATGTTTATTTCAGCTTATGGCTAATCTTATTTTGCCTTTTTATAAATTGCTAAGCTTTTTTTCTCTTTCTGCTAAACTTAAAAAAGTTTTTTTATACTTATAATCAATGTCAACTATTATTAGGAATTGCATGATAAGCATTTACTGAGTTTTAAGAGATTTAGCAACTGTGAAGTTGGAGTATCATTTTAAAAAGGCTTTACAAAAGTCTTAATTTTTCTTTACAATAAAAAGATTTATGTGTCAAGTTTTTCTCTTATAATTCAAGTGTCAACTGTAAAGCAACTAGGATAAATAAAACTTCTTGTTTAATTATAATAATAATTATAAAATATAAAAAGTACTATACCTTGATTACCTTTAAAAAAATTTCTAGAAATTTTGGTGCATAATGCAAATTTACTTCAAGTCCAAAAATACAAAAGATACTTAAAAAAAATTGTGTGTGTGCAATCGTGTCTACATAATTAAATACATTTATTACAAAATAATTGAACAAACTAACACTTTTCTTGGAAATTCGAAATGTTAAGTTTTTAAAAAAATTTTCAGTTAGATAAAAAGCTTATATTAGAATGTGTGTTAAAATTTAACTTTGCCATAGAAGTGTGCTATAAATTCATGATTATTTTTTTTTTCATAATGATTATTTTGATCACAGAAAATAAATAAGTTGATTTAAGTTCTTGAAATATAACTTGTCTAACTTATCTGAATTTTACATTATTGTGCAGTTATATTTCAATATAAAAAGTAAAATATTAATGTATTTTAAATTGTGAGAATATTAGCCATAAAACAAAATGTTCATTTATCTAATGTAGGAAATGGATTGTGTGTTTAGTATGTAGTAGGCTGCTAGATTTACTTGAATTTCTTTACAGATTGGGTACTACATTTTTTACATGAAGTATTTTTCTTCTTCATCCAAGTGAAGTTATTTACTATGATTATGTGCTGCCATATGTCTAAAATGAGATTTTCTTGTCCTGTTTCACTACTTACTAGTATATTTCGATTGTTAGATTATAAAAAATTATTTTCATTTTTTTTAATTAGAAATCTGTTTATTAAATTAGAATAGAAAGTGTACTGTTATATTATCATTTTACATTAAAAATATATGAAAAGGTAAGCAGAATCTAAATAAGTAAATGTTGCCTTGCTGATTGTCCAAAAAAATTTTATATAAATAATGTTTGAAATTTTGAAATATATATAAAATATGATCTTAATTTTTTTTTTTCAGATTTAAATTCCATTGGTTCCATACAAGTGTACTGAATGTAGTTTCTGAAAAAGAATGACTTTGAATAAAAATCCTGCCTTTGATAAAGATAATAAATGAATGCAATACATTAGTATGATTGTGATATTTAGGATATGATGAACCTTCTGACTCAATTCCAAGTGGAGTAAATGAAATATAATTTCTGTTAATTTAGTTTTTAGAACATAACATACTTGTTAAAAGTATAAATTGAATAAAGCATATATTGTTGATTTATCTTAAATTTGTTTCATTTTATTTATTTTTACTAATTAAAATTGCATTAATGTTTTTTTAAAGGAAAGGTTAATATCTCTAATTTGTAAATTATTTTAATTATAAAATTTTTGTTCGATTGCCAGTTATGAAAGCTTTTCAAAACTGTTTTGATATATACAAAATGTGCATATTTGCTTTCATCCCCCCCCTGGACTCATGTAATGGTTACTGGAAAAGTTGATTTAGGAAGTAATTTTGAAGGGGGAGAGTTTTCTATTACTGTGGTGTTCTTTTGATGAATTATAATTGCTCTGTTATCTCTGCAGGTATCCAATTTTGAACAGTCTGTGGCTAAACTAAAAGGGCTTAAGTTGAATCAATTACAATTCTATTTGGAAAATGCTTTATTTATCTTAAGAATTTTAAATGCTAAATTTTTATAATTATTAAAGTTTTTCTAATATTTAAATAAAATGTTTATTTTGTATAGGTTATAATTGTTTGTTTTGTATATGTAATGTTTATTTTGTTTAGTAAATCTTGTCAATTAAAGTCAATCTGCATCACAGGGAAAAGATGGGCTTATTGAGAAAATATAGTGGTTCACTTACAAAATATTTTTGTTAAGAATAGTATAACAAAACTGATCCTTCGATGAAAAGAAAGCTGTTATTTTAATATAAAAAATTCTGGAAAAAAGATACTTTTCAGACCTGATGAAGTTAGTTATTTTAAAAGACTGGTAATTCTGTGCATAACTAAGTTTTTTTAAATTCTGACACATTAAAAAAAATGTTGAATAAAGTTATAGAAAAGATGCTAAGTGCAATGAAAATAACTAAAAAGGATGAAGTCTGGGGTTAAATGTTTGTTTATTATTCTCAGCAATTGCACTGAAAAATCTTGTCAAATATATTTTTGTAGTTTCACATATACAGATTCTTCTCTTTCATGTGATTTTAAAAGAGATGGATTCCAATCAGCATTATAGTAATTATATAACAGAATTTTAAATGATGAATTGAGGGATTGTACACTAAAATTATTTTCATACGAAAATGTTAATCAGTACATTCACCTTGTTTTCATTTTCAAGTTATTGAAACCATACTTTAAAAATATTTGATTAAAGAAACTGAGAAGTCTATTATAAATTTAGAATACAGTCAAACCTCCTTATCTGAAACTTGACTGAAGATAAGAAAAAATTTGCAGTATCAAAAATTTGAGTTATCAAACATAACTTTTTTTTTTTCATACCATTTTAAAAGTTATCCAATTTTTATTAATGCAAACACTTTTCACGAAAAATTATTATGAAAAATAGATTCCATTTTTGTTTGTTTGAAGGAAGAATATAATTTTTTTTATCATTTATGCTTTCTACATGGCTTTGAATGTGTTCTCTGATTTATTTGGCTGACTTTTTGTATATTTTCTTAAAGTACACACAGCAGATAATGGTTCTATGTTTGTAATATTCTTAAGTAAATTGCAGATTTTTTTCCTCCTCCTCCTTTTATGATAAATCACAATAAGCTTAATTTTGCACAATATCATCCTCCCACTGATAGTGTATTACAACAGGTTTGTGGTTGGGAACAAAGTCATTAAGTTCCATATCATCAAGCTGCATGAGTTCCATTTGGTGATTCTAGTAATTTTCTTCTTGATTGTCAGTTTGTTCACTGTTGTTAATTAATTGAAAATTTTTAATGGACTAAGAACGGATGGTTAAGAAACAGACCATTTTAAATTCACTAATTATGGTAGAAAGCACATCACAGAGGTTGTCGCCCATTCTTTTACCTTGTAGGATATTTATGCCACGTAAAAACTTTTTTCCATTTTGGACTACATTTGTTTCCACATCTTTATTGATGATACTTAACTTTAAAACTTTAAATTATAAAACCCATAACCTAACCATGGAGAATAAAAGTATAGAAATAATGGTAGGTGGGTATTTTTTTTTTTTTGTGTCTGTAGAAAAAAAAAAAGTTATCCAGGAAAGAGCAAAATAAATAAATTCGTCAAATAAAGGTTTTATCATTCAGTGCATGAAAAATTTAGAGGGATTTTTTCTTTTGAATTATCGAAAAAATTTGCTAATGCAATGGAAAACATAAAACAAAATTAGCCAATAGCTAAGAGGAATTCATGGATTGAAATAGAAAAATAAAAGAACTCGTACAACGAAGTTGAACTCTTGAAGTCTGATCTAAAAAGGTGGATTTGCATTATTGATTTATCATAAGATAAGATTTTTTGAAGGCACTTATAGAGAATAAAAAGTATAATTTATTTTTATGAATTCTAAAATCTAAAGAAAGATTATTTCTATTTTCATGCATTTGGATGGCTACTGTATTTTTTTAAACACATTATTTTAGCATTTGGAGAGAAGCTAATTTTTTTAAAACAGTTTTGTATACATACTTTCAGCTTTAATTTTGTAACTTGATTTTACATTATTATTGAAGTGCTTAAAAGGGAACAGCAGTAAGAAGTTTTGTAAAGAATATTAATAAAAACAAAATAATTTTGCATTTTCTCCATAGGAACTTTTATTTGGGATCATTATTAATATCAAAGCATGTAGAAATCATGCTGTTTGTATTGATACAAAATTTTAATTAATTGTAATAAAAAATAGAAGTTAAATCTTGGTTTTCGTTTGAATAACAGCGAAAATAGAATTATGTCTTATATATTAAATAAATGACAAAACAATTATTAATGTTTCTTAAAATCTCTCCTGTTTCTTAATACTTGTGAAAGGGAAGTTAGTGGGATCCTGAAAATATAACTTCAGAAGTGTTTAGATCATGCAATTACTAATACTTCTCAGTGCAGTTTAAAACTTTCAGAGGCTTGAGAAACAGACAATAAATTAAAAAAAGGAAAATAGTGTTTCTGAACACCCTATGCTAAAAAATGTGGAAATAAATTCATTACTATTATTTTGGTTATTATATGCGATGATTGCACATAAGTTTGTAAACCTAGCTTTGATATTTATGGAGATATGGTCATTTTTAGAAATAAAATTTTTAGAGCACTTTAAAATGAAATACAAAATTATTTCTTTAAAATTGTTAAAAAATTTGTTTAAAACAGCGCAAGATATGAATAATTAAATTAATTCTTTTATACTGAGCACGGGCGGGAAATATTTGAATTTTATTTTCTCAAAATTTTGTAGATAATCGTATTTGGCAACTAATAAAAAAAGAAATTATTTGAATATCTTAAAAATATAAAAAGTTTCAAGCAATTTTCTAAGTAGTTTTCATACTTCTTAATAGAAAGTCAAAATGATATGGGGTTTTCCACAAATATTTATTTTGTATCGAAGTTAAATAACAAAGATAATTCCTTAAAATACACGTTTATACACCGAAATATGTTTGAAAGAAAACAAGTGAAAGAATTTTACTTCTATGAGGGATGATCCCTATAGGAGTAACCATGTCGGCGTCATTGTTAATAAATCTTGTTTAATAGTACAGATGTGTTTCCGTTATTTTGTCCAACCCCTGTACATGTATATATATATTACCCTGATTAACTTTGAATATGCTGATGAATAAGTGCTATTTGTTAATCAAGTCATTCAGACTATTGTAAAATTCGTTTAGAAACAGATAATTTCATGTAAAAAATACTTTTTAATAATTATTTATTTTCCTATTTAATTGTGGTCGAAAATTTTTTAAATTGAGAAGTGTACATATTTTTACTTCCATTTTCTTTACTTTCTGAGTAGAACAATTTTAAAAAAGCATTTTTTTAAAAAACTTCTTAAGAATATTCGTCCATAGCTTGTAATTGAAAAACACATTTTGTTTTCTAACTTTTAATAATTTTAAATAATTGCAATTTTTCATTTTGGGATAATTTCGAGCCATATTGAATCCATTCAAAGTTATATATTAAGTAGTATAATTTTGAAGTATTAATCTATTTAATAGTATATTCTCACCCTCAAAAAAAAAAAAATAATACAAAATTAATATTATATATATATATATATAAAAATAAATACAACAAAACACTAAGAAAGTTAATAACCTGGAATTGAATCATTTTAGAGTACATAAATTTAACAGAGACAAAATTAATATCTTAAATATTATAGAGGATTTAGATTTGAGACTACAGAAAGAAAATTACTACATGCTTTTATACAAAACAATTCTGCCGTATGGGCTAAACGATACCTTCCAACATACACAGATTAACTACAATAACTCATCAACTTATTCACTTTTTCATATTAAAGATAAGCGTACAAATCGAGGTAAACGGGGTTCAAGAAGTAATAGAAACTCTCTTAATAGTCACAAATTAAATATAAAATTTCTTTCTAATATGGAAAAAGACTTTAATAAACAATATAGCATTAAACCAATTAAAGATTTTGTCTTCTCCCTTAAGAATTATGAAACATATAAGTTCTACGATCTTATTATTAACTTTTCTTTCATTAATTTACATTTCAAAATTCTTTGTTTCGATCTTATAAAAGCCAAAATGAGCAAAATTTTGCCTAATAATAAGAAAAGTTTAGATAATTTATATTTCGTTATTAACTTTCAAAATCCTATTTTC
>NC_092214.1:69349761-69355875 GCF_043381705.1 Parasteatoda tepidariorum
AATATATATATATATATATATATATATATATATATATATTCTGGATCTGTAGTTTTTTATGCATATACTAAATTAAATTTAAAGAAAGCCTGATTATTTAAAATTTCCAAATCAAAAATCTAAATTTTTGCTAATTATTATCGGTTTAGTAGCCTTAAATAAATTAGTGAGATTTTTTGTGAAAATTTTCGATACGCACAAAAGTTTTTTTTTCTTTTCAAATTAAGAAAAAAAAACATTTAACTGGTATATCTCGTTGTTGCACCTTTCCTTTGAGAAAATTTCTACGGGTTTCCCTGAGTAAATTTTATAGAGAATCGAGATTGGTTTATTGTAACTGCGCAGCAAAGAACATATTTACGTAAATGTGCAAACTCTCTCAAGTATCTTTAGCTCATAGGAATAATTTTAGAGTGTCTATTCCTTTAAAAATTGCTAAAATTAATTTGTTTTCCCTGTTTTAAACTTCCAGATATGAAATAAAAAAAGGCTACTGTCATCACTAATTTGGATAATATAAAATTTTATATCTCATTTTTCAATTCTTTTGAATGAACAAGTCACAGGTGATGATTAGTTCATCCCCTTTCCACTAAGTCGGGGTGTCACGTGTCGGGGATTAGGCAAGTAACAATAAGCAACGGTGGTCACGGTTTACCACGACAACTAACGCCTATTGTAGAGATGGTGACTCTTCATTAAAAGGCAAGCCGCCACTTGTCATGCTTATGAAAGCAAAAGGAACCCTACTATGGGATTGCTACAGCTGGATGCTTTTGTCAACCCATGAATCAGGGAATCCTCTCTGGAATAGTACTGCCACATTAACTCGGCCCTTTTCTTGCACCTGCAACTAGTTCAAGTGGCTTTATTTTTTTTTTCTCCTGTTCTCCGCGATTTTTGGTTTGAATAATAAAATTTATTTAACTGAGTTTAAGTTATCAAAGATGAGGTTATGTTCATGTACTGAAGAAACCACATTATTTTAAGTAATTTGCATTTGCTGAACCGTTATAGTGTATATTCCGTTAAGTTTAGCTAAATATTATAATGAGCTAGAACAGTGGTTTCCAATTTTTTCCGGCTACGGAGCCCTAAATGATGAACTTTTCTTTTGGTGGAATCCCGAATTAATAAAGTTCATTAGTAATTGTAAACCTAATCAAAGAAACACCACTAATAATTTAAAAATAGTAATGTTTCTTTTTTCATCGTTTGATGAATAATAGTCTTAAAATTAGATTTAGCCGTATGTCGTTAAGCTCTGAATTTGTTTTTAGTATATACATAAGCTGAAAATGAAAAAATAAATAAGCTGAATTATGTTTTTTTTTTTTTTTTTTTATATAAGCTATGAATGTTGAATGGATTGTCATAAATGTTGAGAATGCATATCACAGAAATAAATTTTTTTTATTGTTGAGTTTTATTATTTTCTTTGAAGTGAAAAGTTTGATGGGAAGTATTAGTGCAAATCTCTTATAAATGTTAACCGAAACGTATGAATGCTAACGAAACGTTAGTTTAATTTACAAGTATAATTAAGTTAAATTCTTAGATTTTATTATAAATCTATGGAACTTAATAAATAAAATATTGAAAAATAATTGTAAATAAATTAGATATTTTATGAAATTTATTTAATTTAGTAAATAAATACCCTAATAAGAGATGTCTCAATAATAATCCGCATTATTATCTGAACTCTGAAAAGAATTTCCAACGTTTTCCAAATTATTTTCACATTTATTTAAATAGGATTGGCTTGAATTAAACTAAGCAATAATAAAAAAGAGATTCGTTGATTTTCGAAAATAAAACAAATTAATAAGGTACATTTCTTTCTCCAAAATGATATTTGGTAAAATATATTCGTTTCATAAAATGATTTAATATAGATACCAATTAGTTTAGTTGCTACAGGCGAAGAAACATCACGACATATATAAAAGAATACAGAGTAAAAAAAGAATGGTGTATAGTTGATAATTTTGGTGTAGAGGTAAACTAAATTTTCTAACAAAGCATGTAGTTAGAATACTTTTTTCTTTTCACTATAGTTTTATTAATTCATTATTAGTTTGTTTGTTTACTGACATTGCATTGCAAAAATTAGTTTCTTTGTTTACTGACAGTGCTTTGTCTACTGAGATTGTTTGTTGACATTCATTGCAAAAAATATTTCATTTAAAAAACAAGCACATATTTAGTAATATATTTCCACTAATTATTTCAATCAGTTGTTATTTTGTCAGTTTTATATAATTTTTTGGCACGATAACTATAGTTATGCTCTTAAAAATGTTTTTAGTTTACCTCAACATCAAAAATGATGGCAATTAGATACCAAATTTTTTCATAATGTATGATTTGAAATATTCAAACCTGTTTTTGGGTAAAAATGACAGTTAATGAAAATTATGGATGGTCACTTTTTATCACTTCATATTCATCCTGGTTATTTATTTGTTGTTTTGCCCTGGTGTTTGCGTAAAGTATAATATACTAGACCTGAAAATAACCACTCGCCATTTGGGGATTCAAAAATAAAATAAAAAAATAAAATAAATAAATAAAGTAAAATTAAATAAATAAATAAACAAATAAATAAATAAATAAAGTAAAATTAAATAAAATAAAATTAAATTGAAAAATTGAAATAAAATAAATTAAATTTAACTTTAAAATGAAATTAAAATAAAATAAAGTAAAATTAAATTAAATAAAAAAATTGAATAAATAAATAAGATAAAAAAGAACATGGTCACTTACATTAAATAAACTACCAGTCACTTTTTCCCATCGTTATTTTTTTATTTTATAAAAATCGTTTAATGATAAAAAGTACATCAACCGATATGTATACTAGGTCCAGTAAAGTGCCACCTCTCGGTATAAATTTGCCCGGTATGCCCTATATCACTGTTTTTTTGAGGTCAAGTGCCACTGCCCAGTATGCATTTAACTGGTACAAATCGGATATAACAAATATTTCGGACATTCACCAAAGCGACTATGTGATTCTTGACTTCACCGGTGAAAATCGACATTTTCTTTATTTTGGTTATTCTCGGTAACAACATTAAATGTATGTTCTCCTCCTCAAATATTTTTGAATAAAGTTCTTTAAAGCCAGTACGTTTAACTAAATTTTGTCACATATTTATATTACTTTTATTTTTGAAATAATTTATTATTGCCGTAGATTATTTCTAATATGATTTTTAAAAAAAGAAATATTACTTAAAATACTACAAAAGAAAAAAGTTTTCAAAAAGTGATTATTAAATGAAAAGGACTTATCGATATCGGTCATCGACTTATTAGGAATGATGAAAAAGTGGCTATTAAGTTAAAAGAGTCTACCCATCACTGGCTACTAATTGAAAATTAAAATTTCAGGTCTATATATACTTAGAGAAAGTTTTACAAAAGTGGTACAAACTACACTCTCAGAAAAATCGGTTCAACCACTTACCATAAATGAGTTTATATTTCTTGCAATTTTAATAAGGTGTTAAATTAAACCACTTTTTCGTTCAAGTTGGACCATAGTATTGTGAAATGAACTATAAGAAGCGTGATAATATGGTGCAAATTAGCACCATATGAAGTTTACAGAAAATTTGAACGATTTTATGGCTCAATTTAACACTATTTTAAAGTTGCAGGAAAATTGGATGATATTATGTTTCAACTCCTGTCAAAATTTTCAGCAGTGTACTTGGATCTGTTTTCAAATTATAAAAACAGAGGATGAATTAAAAAAAAAAGTTCTTTAGATTCGGTCCCTTTTTGAATAAGCGGTTTACATTTCAAAAGAAAAGTGGGTAGTTTTACAAGCTATCCAAAGGCGTGGGAGCTGACACCTGGTACATCGCACCCTCCGGAAAACAGCTGATACAACCCCATGGGCAACATCGCATCATCAGGTGAAATACTGATTTCACTGCCATACTCTTCATTTGAGCGGGAAAGACAACCTGCTGAAGATACGCAATTCAAACTATGAGATTTGCCAGCTGAATATTGGGACTAAAGTTTTTGTCGCATGCCTATTTTTGACGTTGAATTCACGACTCTTTTTGAGTTTTGCTTATAATGTATAAAACTTTATACTACTGATAAAAAACTTTTTTTTCCATCAATAAATTATAAAATAATTACGCATGGCGTTAAGTGGAATAATAGAAAATATTTGAGAATGGTAAAAAATAGTTGCATTAAATACGTTCTTGGTCTACGAGATACAGTGAAAACTATTTATCAAATCCTTAAGTGAAGATAATTTTCCTGCAGTCTTATATAGAAAGTATATGCCTATATTTTTACTTGAAATGAATTATGAGTACATCTGTGCTAGCTGTTTATGATATACCTGAAGGAACCTGTTCTTTACCTGGTGTTGGGAATATTAATATGATAAGACTTTTAGAAAAATCGACAAATACAACTTTTTATCATGTAAGTAAAATAATGTATTCTTTAAATTTATTTTTCATCATTGAACTACTTTAAAAATTATTATAGTACGCAGTGTTTTTTAAATGATTATGTATTTTTTTCATTATTTATTTTGTTTTCCTTGAATTTTAAACTAAAAATAGTTTGAAAAAATGAAGATGGATACCAGATTGCTCAATATCGGGTAGTTTATTTATAGGTCAGAAAGGCGGAGAAGGAAATTTTAAGAATTTGGGAAGTACCAACAAGGAAACAATATCAGGGAACAGTTTGATGCAAGAATTTTAATTTTTGAAAAGGGCTGGCTTATAAAAAAAATTTCTTCAAGTTCATAGTTGAGTTATTAAAAATTTTTGCATTTTAAGCCGTTTACACTAAAAACCGAGTTTCAACTATTTTATTTTAGATAAGAGCTTCTTATGTTTTGACAATAATTTTAAAACGTATCGGAAAAACTTTTGAGAACAATCTCTCTTTTATTTTTCCGATTTTAATTTAATATATATATATGGGTGATTCTTTTTAACATGACAATTCGGACCAAAAAATTTCCTCAAATTTAAAGTCTTCAAAATAATTTGAAATTTTTTTTGTATACTTCTTTAGTTACACTTATCTTACAGACTGCAGTGTAGTTTATTGACATTTGCTCGAGAAAAAAAATAAAATAGAAATTCACCAAATCTTGAATGCCAGGAAAATGACATATTAGCTTAGAAGTTAAAAAAACAGTCATTTTAAGTTAATAGTAAGTAACTCAACTTAAACCTTTATGTTAGATGGACAATAAATTGCTTAAATTAATTATTTTTATCCGCTGTAGTAAGAAACAAAAATTTTTTTGTTGCTGATACGTACAGAATAAAATTGTGCATAATAATCAATCATTAAATGAATAAATAATTTTGATTACATCCAAGCATATTACAATCATACGTAAACTTGGTATTAGATTAATATTTGCTTTCCCTCCTTACAGTATTAGCTGTTAAAAAAATTTCTGGTAACACTTCAATGTCCTGGCATTCATAAGCCAGGATGACAAATTCGCCATTTTATAGAATATAACTTTACTTTAATTTCATATTTTGGCCTAAGACGTTTATATTCGGTAGAAAACAACAGGATTTCTTAAAATAACTCAGAAAAATCTATGTAGTTCATGTTATAAATGATTTCAAGAAGCCAGGAAAATGACAACACAAAAACCTACTCACCTTGAAAAATTTTTTGAAATAGATTTTGAACCAGAAAACTGGTTCTTTATTCAAGCAACAAGACATGTTCATATATAAGGGTATCTAATCAATCTATTAATATAAGATATTGATTGCTGGCTCTATCTATTTTGGTTATAACCCACTAAATAAAAGAAGCCAGGAAAATAACAGATTTTCTTGGGACAAACAAATTATTGACAGAAAAAATTATTTTAAACGAAGTTTTTGTAAATAATACCCTCTGCGTATATTCTAGAAATGCTTACATAGGATAAGATTAAAAAAATTAGATTTTGAAAAATGTATGGGAAGTTTTGAAGCTAGTTATTATTGGAAATATTGTTTGGGACATGCCAGGAAAATGACATTTTGATATTCAATTAAATTTTTTAAGTATACAAAACAGTCAATGCTAGTGCAAAGTCATTTT
>NC_092214.1:69356420-69483009 GCF_043381705.1 Parasteatoda tepidariorum
TATATATTTATATATAATTTGATTTTCTAGAGAATCTTGCAGAATTTTAAATCTAACTACTTCAGCAAATTTATCCAATGAGTAACTTTCAGAAAGTTTGCAATATCAGATTTATGAAATGTTATCAACTAGAGATTGAATATTTTTTTAGTTATTAGTTCTATGAATTTTTGCATCGTGTCAATCCAAGTAGATTTTTCAAAATCATCCTTTGGCTATTTCTAATAAAGTTATGTCGCCAGATTGTTTATTGTGTGTTCCTTTCTGCAGCTATAATGATAAGTTTAAGGATGCTGTTATCATGATTTATTTAACGATTTCCGATCAAATTATTTTAAGAGTAACGCATATCGCTAAACGATAAATCTTGCCAATGTATCTCTTATAGATTTCTTAGGTTTAAAATGTTTTTTAAATGTTAGATATTTTTCTTATTCTACTAAATTATCATAAGTTGAATTTTTAAGAATTTCATAATTTCAGTTGAATAATTTATTTTTTTCAATACTTCAGTTTATGTATTTGCCCTATCTTTAACATTCTTTCGATTATTGCTTTTATCTGTTATTAAATGGGTTATGTTTTTAGTGGTTAGTATTCAAACTTATTTTTTCAAAATCCCTCATTCGCGCATTAAATTAAAATGATTTAAGTGGTACACATCACGATTTCCTTGGATAAAATTATAAAATATGCTGCCTTAATTAAACTATAAAATATTTTGCTTTAATTAATGTTCCATCGAGCAGCAAATTTACATTCCTAACATAGAAAAACTGAGTAAAGTATCGAAACTATGGTTATCACCCTGGATTTTTCAAAATATTAGACTTTTTTTTAATCACTGAAAAAATTATTTTTCACTTTATAAGGTAATTAAAAAAAATATGAAGCATTTTTCAATAAGAATTTTATTTTTTAATTGTAATTTATAAAATAAATTATTTACTGCATGTATGAATCGAAGCGCAATATGTCAGATTTCTGTATAGTGAAGATCAATCACGTGACAGAATCACGACAGTAGACAAATGCCATTTTTAAGATTTCTAAAATAAGGGATTATTTTTTATGATGCTCCATGAAAATAAGTTACTCAATTAATTTTTCAAACTTCAATTTGATTTAAGTATTCATTATTTCTTTTGTTTTTTATTAAACATGTAGGGTGTTCCATAAAATTACCATGCATAATATATATTTTTAGAAATGTTGCCTAAAATTAAAATAAGAAGCTCATTCATTAAAAGTTTCATATTAATATTTAAGTGATGACAAACGGAATAACGTTCGAAATTTATCCAATTACTAATGAGGAAGGTGAGATGTAAGACTACAAAATGGTTGCCCGCTTCTTTGGGTTTACAAATGGTTCACATTTCTTTCCTTTGAGGTTTTGAAACAGGTTTTGGTATTCTTAATCACATTTTCATAATTAGAGAAATTTTAGAAATGCCTTTTTTTTTTAGTTTAGTTTAAATTTTAATTTGTGGTGACTCCTAAAGTGCACGTTTATTTCTTCTTAATTTTTGACAAAGATTAAATTGGAAACAAATGAGCGTTTCGTTTTACTTTAAGTATTTTTAGTATTAATGTTTTCGCAAGGTACTGAATCTTTCTAAATAGATAATGCTCAAAGGCTTCGTAATTCACTTTTCCCTCTTATCTTGTACCGTTTAGGAGATAGAAACAGTACCTCCTCTAAATCTATAGAGATTTTTATCTTGTAACTTCAAGCAAATTGATTAAACCTAGACACCACTTTAACTTCAGCTATTCGAGAGTTAAGACGGTTTTATACGGATTTTAGTGAGCACTCGTTTAATGTGCACGGCGCGGGAAACTAATAATCGTTTAAATGACTTATAATATTTTTTTTTTAGGTGGAAGTAAGGAATGGTTATTTATCAATCCTGGAAAAAGAAGCTGGACAAAATTGGGCTTGCTTCGTAGATATAGCTCGAAACTGTTACGAACAAAATGTTGAACTAATAAAAAGTCACGGTGTTTTGGTTCTACGAACGACTAGATTAATCAAGAGTTCAGAAGAATTATTTGTATGGATTGGATCTGATTTGCTTTCAGAATTAGAGTATCCATTTTTAAAGCCCTTTAATATCAAAGGTACGAACTTGTTTTCTTTTAAACCATAAATATTTTAATGTGGCAGGTCACAAAACAAGACCAAGCTCTTGTTTTTCGTTATCATTTGCTTCTGAAATGACAATTGTATTTAATTAATCATTTTTAAAAAATTAGTTTCTGTTTTAAAAATGAATTTCAATAATCTGGTTTTTACAATAACTCTTAACATTTCATTTTTATTAAAAAACACACACTATAAATAACATTCATTTACAGTGGCCCATTCACAGTGGTTATTATTAAACAATTGAAAGACTAATGAAATAAGTTCTTATAATCTTAAGACAATCTTGTGACAAAAGTAACATTAAAAATATCCAGAAAGTCAGAAAAAAAGCAACGAAATTGGCACGAAGAAAATTTTTTTTGTAGTTGAAAAAAAAATGGTTTCACAAATAAGCCGTACCACGAGAAAAACTATATATATATNTACAGCAAGCCATGAAGTTTCAAAGACTGAAAAAAAAATATTTGAATTATCCAAATGAAAATAAATTATGAGATAATACCTTAGGATTACGCTACGGAGAAGTTCTCTTCCAATAATTTGCTTGGATTTTGATGTTATGTTATATGTTATGATATATGTTAAATTTTTTTCGTCAAAAATTATAACTTCATGGCTTACTCCCGGTTTGCCTGAACTCACTTTTCCTTTTTTTTCAATTTTGAAATTAGTGATGAAGGGGAAAGAAAATTTGTAACGAAAAGCTTCTCCCGTTGTATGGCGTCCTCTAAAGGCGTGACCTTTAACAGAAAATTGAATCCTGTAAATATATTAATCATATTATTTAAAATTTTTAGAAAATAATAGAGAAGACCAATCGTGATGAATTTTTAAAAATAAGGCGTTAAACATATTCCCTAATATACACTCTTAGAAAAGTTGACCCCAAGTCGAACTGTAAAATTAGTACTTTAAACGATAATACGTTGCAAATTAATTGAAACCTAAATAGACTGTTAAATTGTATAATTTTTCCACTCAGGTTGAACAGTACTATCGCGTACTTAAGTTTAAGAAGTTAATTAGAACCGTGTAAATAAGTTTAAATTTGGTTCTCTTTTAGCGGAAATCGAGATTGCCTAAGAAAAATATATATTTCAATGGTGACTAATTTTGATTTTAAAAAAAGAGTTAAGATCATATTTTAAATAAATAGCATGAATAAGTTAGATTATAAATTTTTAGATTGGATCATCAGAAAAGAAAAGAAATAGAACAATAAGTAAATTTACCATATATTAATCAAGAGACAATACACACTCTCCGAAACAAACGAACTTTTGACGATTCAGCAATCCTTGAGCTATATATCATTTATTTTAAGAGTTATTTCGTCACGAAATCAAGTGATTTGTGACCAAAAGGGAACTTTCAAATATATGAAAATGTTTTCTCAACTCGAAACCCCATTGTAGTTTATTTAGGGAGATTGTTAACTAAAATGACGAAATTAATGAAGACTATATAAGGGGTGTTATTATTGAAGACTTTATATATATACATACATAAACAAATTAAAAGTTCAAAGTTCTTCGACGCCTATTTTCTAAAAATTAATTATAAAAAAAATTCGTAGCTACCATGAGTTTTTCTCTTAACTGGGAGATTTAAATATATTAAAAATATAACTGTTGCAGTCGATACATAAATGTAAAAAAAGATTACATTTAAATTGTATTTTATGAGCTTTTATATATAAATGTTAGGTATTATTAATTAATATTTTCATAAGTGTATTTTATTAGTTTTAGCTTAAAAAATAAAAAGGAATTTATGAGCGTAAATAATATGGTGTACAGAACTATATACAAATAAAATAAAATAAATAATAATAATAATTTTGTCTCTATTATCTTTATAGTGATCTTTGGTACAACAAGAAAAAGGTACTTCTTATGAGGCTAATATTTTCGAAACACTTTCAATAGTGAATGTTTTGAGTATAGAAACACTACAATAATAATTATTATCAGTACTGAAAAAGTGAAAAGATTTTACATAAAAGTAAATCTAATACTTTTTTACTGCATCACTTATACTGAATTCAAAAAATGACAAATTATAAAAATATATTAGATAAATAAGTATAAATGAAGTGAGCTTCTAATATGAAATATGTCTAACATATTCTAATTTTTGTTTTAGGTAATCAAGATTATTTCTGTCATAAATGTGGAAAAAAATTTGAGAACCCAAATCCACTAAAAGTTCACCTATCACTTGAATGTGTTTCTTTACTACAGACTAAGCCACGAAATGTTCATATAGAACCTTTAAGCAACTCTCTCAGAAACTTTACGATGAAAGATAGACAATTTTCAGTTTATCCGGAATGCACAGTTTCAACTCAAACTATTTACAATTCTAGTTTTCGTCCGAAAACGAAAATATCTAGCAACATTTTCCCTCCAAAACTATCTCCTGGTTGTTATTCTGCATCGAGCTCTAATAGTTGGATTGATAATCCATTGAAGTCCGATTTTCAATCTCAAGGACATGTTTGTCCCTTTTGTGGAAAAGTATATTCTCGAAAATATGGTCTGAAAATACATGTACGTACTCATACTGGCTATAAGCCATTAAAATGTAAGTTCTGTTTTCGACCGTTTAGTGATCCTAGCAATTTGAATAAACATGTACGTCTTCATTCAGATTCGGATACTCCGTACAGATGTCCGATTTGTGGAAAAGTTTTAGTGCGACGAAGAGACTTGCAGAGGCATATGAAATCAAGACATCAAACTGATTCTCTGATAGATTCAAAAGAGAAAGATAGTGTGGAAGCAACCAAATGATTTAAATAATTTTAACTGAACGATTGAGGGAGAACAGTTTGGAGTTTTCAAGGAAATCGTATTTTTTTTTTACATAGCTTGAAAGTATGTGCAGTGAGTAAAGAAAAAAAACGAGTACTATAATTTTTTTTGATCTAAGAATCATACTGGATATTACCATTAAAATGTAATTTCTGCTTTCGATCGCTTAGTGATCTTAGCAATTCGAACCAACATGTACATCTTCATTCTGATTCGAATACTCCGTATAGATGTCCAATTTGTGGAAGAGTTTTAATGTGAAGAGGAGATTTACAGAGGCATATGGAATCAAGACATCAAACTGACTCCCTGAGAGATTCAAAAGAGAAAGATAGTGTGGAAGTAACCAAATGATTTAAATTATTTTAATTGAACGATTGAGGGTGAAAAATTTGGAATTTTCAAGGATATCGCATTTGTTATTTTTACATAGCGTGAAAGTATGTGTAGTACGCAAGAAAAAGACAACGAGTACTTTAATAACTTTTGATCTAATGATCGGATTTTTGCATACTAGTATTAAATATTGATGGGTCTAACTTTAAAATGATAGTTTATTAGTGCTGGCGATATTTTAAGCTACTCACTATTTCGCAAAACGTGCTTTCTCTGAAAAATCATCTTCGTTCTATGGATTTGGGTTCTTAACCCTCAAAATATTGGGGGCAACAGATATCTAAAAAAATATGGCCCCGATATTTCAGACAGGAGGATGATTGAAAGTTAGGGCACTTTTACTGTCAATTTCTATTTTTGCGTACATTTCGAATTTTTTCGTTCAAGATTATGTTAATTAAATTGGTGTAAACAATTGTATACCTTGCATTTAAATTTTTTCGACATTAGTAAATTATATAATAAAAAAATAGTTTGAAAAATAATTTTTTACAGGAATCGTTGGATGAACAAGTTTTACAATTGTGTGCAAATATTTTTTCTTTCGTTTAAGAAGTTACTGAGACATGACGAAAAAAGGATAAAGTAACATTGACATTAAGGGACTCAACCTTTCGACTGCACTCATTATCTAACTTTTCGGACTATTTTTTTCATTTTGCAGTTATCCCTAATATTTTGAAGGTCAAAAATTCAAATTCATCGAAAAAAATATTTATTCAGAGAAAGTGCGTTTTTGTTGCGTCTATTTTCGTAATTTAATTGATAATTACCACTTATTAATTAGCGTATTTGAGATGAACCCTTTAAAACATTAATATTGGCATTTAGTTTGTGATGACCCGATTATTAGTGCAAAAGATATTCAGAGTGATATTCTTTTTCCTTATTGTTCCCCTCTTGAAATAATTATTTCACAATAATTTAAAACTACACTATTTATTTTTACTTTTTATACGATTTGAACTGTGTGTAAATTAGATAATTAAATATATTTTTATCAAACTAAGCGTGCGTCTGATTGATGAGGACTATAACAAGTTTAAAAATAAATATTAAATAAGTGATGGTGTTATTGCAAATTAAATATTTTATTTATTTAGATAATGGATGGAATGATTGATGATAGATTTGATGATGATTTTGGAATTGTATAATAGATGAGATACATCACAATAATAATATAAATTATTGAAATGGAAGAAGATTGTATTTGAACTTGAATATTAAATATTCAGTCATTGAAGGGAGAAAAACAATTATTGATTTCAAAGTTAAAGAAAAAATTAAGGCTTGAAATAAGATTAAAAGTAATTAAATAAACGTTATCGTTTACGAAAAGTGGAAGTACAAAACCAACGTGGAATAGCAGTAACTCAATAGATTCAGTGGTCCCTCAGTATAAGGTAAAAATTGAACGGATTGGTATCACTAAATTTCAATAACTAAAATCATACATTTAAGATAATACGGCAATGACTTTCCATATCTAAATACAAGCAAAGCATTTGATATAGTGATGGGATGCTTCCAATTGAAAACAGACAAATATATGTCCACAACACAACAAAATGTACTCACCGCATAGAGGAGAGATTGAAGAAAAGGAATACACATAAATGATGAGACATTTGATTCACCAAAATTTGATTTAATTTTTAAATAATATTCCTGTTTCCAAGAATTTTTTTTACAAAAATGAAGAGCATTCCTTTTTTTAAACATTATTTTACTAAGACATGCCTAAATTTAATTCGAAATGAAATGAGTAAGGAGAAAGTAAGTACAAGAGTAAGGATTTTCAATAAAGCATAATACATTAGGGGGACCGGAAAGCAATGTTGTTTTGGTACATTTGATATTTGTTATCAAGATTTTATTTTTAATCAATAATGTAATCACCCTCGTTAGCAACAAATCTCCTCGCTAGCCTCGATTTCTGGTATTTTTTAGAAATTTCGTTGAATTTAAAAATGTTGGTCACATTTTACTGGTATAAAATTTTATTGTTCTGGTAAAGAAAAGTAAATATAGTGAAAAAAATATTAGCTGCGCATATTTGCGCTAGAAGGTAATAAAAATATTTTCCGTACGTTTGAATTGAGTTTCAATTGTGCCGGCAAAACTTGTATATATTCAAAAAAGGAAATAAAGGGGCTAAATTAATTGATCTTGAAGTTCGAAGAAAATAATAGTTTTGATAGTTGATCTGATAAAATGTTTTTTTTTCTACGTATATTGCAAGTATGCAACTTTTCTCCACAAAACATGAAAAAGGCTTTATAGTTTTGTAAAACAGCAGTGTACATCGAATGCAGATAGAATGATTCAATTCATAACTTATTTGAAAGACAAATTCCAGAAAAATTTGAAAGTTTGTAACCAGCAATCAGAATAGTTATATCTGATATAAATAAGAAATTTTGATTCTCGTATAACAGTATATAGCATAAATATTATCGCAATAAAAATCAGTGTCAGAAAATATTTTTTAAGTGATTACAGAATATGAAGCATATTTACAGTTTTTTTATGATATATAAGGAAAAAGAAAAGAAAAGTGAAATTAATTTTCAAAAATATACTACCGAAATAACATTGCTTAATTGTTTTGCATTTAATATGTATATTTTTAATTTCATACATGATATTTTGAAACATATAGAGAAATTTATCTATTTTTTCTAAAATAATATTCAAATTCCAATCTCAATTGTTTTCAAAAATTCAAGTATAGAATTTTACATTTATTTCAGTAAAAATTCATTTTCAATAACAATAAAAACTTTTATATCATATGAATTTTAATAAATTGATATTATATTAGCAATCAGGAATCCTGAAAATAAACAGTTACTCATTTATCTAAGTGTTATGATAATAGTTCGTAAGATATCGTAAAAATAATCCTTTTGTATCAATATATTGGATTAACCAAAATGAGTTTTGCAAATCTGACATTCATATTCGTAATTAGTGACCCTTCAAAATCCTGAAAACTGACTAATATATAGTCATAAACTAATATATAGTTTATGAAAATATTTAGATTTTTTTCATATTTACAATTAGTGATCTTTCAAAATCCAAAAAATTGCTTAATTTATAGTTTATGAAAATATTTAGATTTTTTCATACTCGCAATTAGTGACCCTTCAAAATCTTAAAAATTGCTTAATATATTTTTGATAAGTATAATTAAATTTTTCTAAATTCAGATGACTGATCGGTGATGCATTTCGTAGATTTAATTTGTCTTTTAGACAATGATTAGTAAATACAATTATTTAATTAATTGATCTGCAGATAAATACAGAAATTTTTGCTATTGGGGAAACTATTATAATTATTAAGTAAAAATTGCGAATATTCTAGGAAATAAAACAAACAATAATGCTCTTTTCCCCTAGTAGGCATATTTCCAAAATTTTTAGTTGATAAATAAAAAATTTGGCGAATCTGTTAATTAAAATGGTGGGAAAAAAATTCTAAATTTGTGAAAGTGCCTAAGTAAAAAAAAATCCGAATGTAATTTAACACTTTTTGCAACTAATTTTAATGTTATTTCTCTTAAATAACAATAGAATCATAGCATTATAATTACAAGGTTAAACAAATATACTTATTTAAAAATATACGCACACCGATAAAAACCAGTTTAGTAAACTATCGAAAGTTCTTTCCAAAGGAGCTTGCATCCCTTGCACTGATAAAATTTAATTTTTATAAATTGCTGAAAAAAATTTCTTAACTTTTGAAATTTTCAAAGTTAAAAAAATCTGATTGTAATTAACACTTTTTGCAATTAATATTAATGTTATTTCTTTTAAATATTAAGAGAACTATAATATTATAATTACAGGGTTAAATAAATTTACTTAAATAAGTTTATACTAGTTTAAAAATATGCATGCACCTTCGAAAACTTGTTTAGTAAACTATCGAAAAAACTTCTTGAAGGGGATTACATTCTTTGCAATCATAAAATTTATTTTTTTGTAAATTGTTGAATGAAAATTCTAAATTTATGAAATTTCCAAAATAAAAAAATACTGTTAACTAACACTTTTTGCAATTGATTCTGTTATTTCTTTTAAATATTAAGAGAACTATAGTATTGGTATTGCCTTGCTTAATGATTATATTACAGTTTAAAAATATCCTCATACCGTCGAAAACTAGTTTAAGAAACAATTGGAAAATTACTTCTTTGAGGGGCTTGTGTCTTTTGCAATCATAAAATTTTATTTTTGCCGAGTATTTTTATGCGTTTAGGAAGTGTTTTAAAACAAAAGCGCAGACTCGTCTGGCCGGTTCTTTTAAACAGAAATCTTAAGATCGAGGAAAGAAATTGAAAAGAAGAAAAAAACTTTTCGAAGTAATAGCTTATTACTTTTAACGATTTAAGGTTTGCTTAAGTTGTATGTTTTCCACATAGTGAAAAAGAAATGGAGCAAGCCTATCAGTTATGAGCAACACGGAAAACCTGATGATGTTGATAAAATTATTTTCTTTCATTTATAAGTATCAACATCTGAATATTTACTAAAATATTATAAAGTTAATATGCTGTTTCTTGTTACCAATAAATAAATATACCGAGAATGCGGTATATGTAATTTCAGATTATGTTTTTTATTTATTCATTTAATGTTAAAACTTATCTGAATTCTATTTTGAGAAATAAATCTTCTTCCAGTTTTTATATCAGGTTTTTCTTGCTAAGATTGCAATTATTTAAAATAAGATCACCAAAATAAATTTATTTCATTTTCTCAGAAATAATGTTTTTCTTTTTATATGCACATTGTATCCGGGTTTTATAATTGAAATCGGGTTTTTCAGATCTTTTCACCTCAGTAGGTATTAAAAATAAATTTTTATTTCTGATTACAGTAAAGAAACCTGCACAATAAGTATAGAATGAAAGAAAAAAAAATAAAGTTATCATTTTATTGAATCAAGATAAGAAAGTAGCTAATGGTATTGAATTAATGAATTAATGTATTAATATATTATTATATATATTATTATTAAAACATTTTACTCTTTTAAAACTCTTAACTGAAAAAAATTCCATTCTATCAAATTTTTAATTTAAAACGAATTTTTGAAATAGCATATAACTCAGTGATTATGGCACGGGGAAGAACTAGGGTTTGATGACCGGTGGTGGGTTGAAACCCACTCAGTTTCATATTGGTGGGTACTAGTTTGTCTGGCATATAAAAGTGACTAGTGCACAGGGTTGACCACATTACCACCTATTTATGAGATCTTGAAGCCGTAACCTCCATGACCACCATGGTAATTGTGATACTAATTGCATGGTAACTGCTTTCTGCTATTTACAATTACGCAAATACATGAATACAGAACATATACACTTTTCTGTAATTTTTTTAAAAATTTAAATATTAATAATATTTATTATATAGTACAAAAATATGCGTTTTATATAAATTATATAAGCTAAAGAATATTTCATAAGCAATTGTTTTTATGGAATATTTTTATACTTGTGTGTAAATAGCAGTTTAGAAATTAGTAATTACCACTTAGAAAATACACCAGAAATATCTTATTGACGACATAAAAATAATACAGTAGGTAAATTATGTGAATTTTTTTAAAAATTTATGAATGATGTGAGAAAAATACATCTGAAGAAGGACACTTTTGTGAGATTATTATGAACTGATTTTTTTAAAATTTTATTTTTGAAAGTTTCACAGTGATTTTTATTAACTGCTTTCTATTTTTATTAACTGCTTCAGCACAAAAAGACCGATATTAGTCATATTAATTATTTTGGTTATATTTTGATTCGTAATATTTTTTGTAATTTAATTTTAAGTGTTGAGAACCCGGAATTGCTCAGGGAGTATAGTGCTCATTTCTCAACCCCGCATCAAATCCCGGCGATAGTTGGTTAATTTTTTGGGCGATGGACTTTGGTTTACAGCCTTCTTACAGTGGAACCTCATTTTTTCCCTCTTCAATAATGGAGTCTTACTCAAAAAGTATTCCAGAAAATTTAGCCTGTTCCCATGCTCAACTCAGGACTTCTCTTGTCTTCTGAGTGGGGTTCAAAAGTTTAAAAAATATACCTAGTTGAACATTGACACAGCCTCGAATCCGTCATGAATCAACTTTTATCATTAATTATAATAACTAGTAAAAATAATTAATTAATCTTAATTAACATTTAAAATAAATCATTTAATGCTTACAAACAATCAATTCATAAAATTACGTTTAGTTAGTTTAGAAATACAAGAATGAAATTCGACGCATCACCAAGCACAGTAAGGTATCGAATGCATCTGTGGTAAGCTGCTGAGGAGAGAATGTTTGTATCACTTACGTCACAAAAAGTGAAAGTTGAAGTTTATTTCGAAGTATGGGAGCTAAGGCTCGAACTCCGCAGGCTCTTTAACATTGGTGATTAAAAAAATTAAAACGTAGGATTATTGGCATTTGATAATTATTCCAGATTAAAAGTAAATTTAAATTTTCCCCACTTTCTGTAAAAATAATTCACACACTTATCACAAGGAGAGAGGGACATGGACATACTTTATACCTTATATACTTGAATCTTACATGCACGGACCTTATATGCATGGACATACATGGAATACGTTATAGATATATTCCTAGAAAGCATCATTTTCTAAAAAAAATCTGAGCAAAAAAGTATAATATTAATTTGTCTGAAAACTTTCTAAAGTTTTTAAAGGCAACTCCTTTGTGTTATGTTAAACATCAGAAAATTTATCGATATGTTCATCATTTTCCTAAAAGAATCGAAGAAAAAAGTAAGCTTCTCTGTGTTATATTATCCACCATATACTTTATAGATACGTTGCTGGAAAGTATAATTTTTTTAGCAGAATCTGTGAAAAAAGTATAATATTAATTTGTCGGAAATCTAACTATAGTTTTTAAAGACAACTCCTCTGTGTTATGTTACGAACCAGATACTTTATAGATGCGTTCCAAGAAAATATCATTGTCCAAAAAAGAATCTGAGGAAAAAGTATAATATTAATTTGTCTAAAAACTTACTATAATTTTTAAAGACAACTCCTCTGTGTTATGTTACGCACCAGATACTTTATAGATACGTCGAAAGAAAATATTATTATCCAAAAAGGATCTTAGAAAAAAGTATAATATTAATTTGTCTGAAAACTTCCTGTAGTTTTGAAAGACAGCGCCTTTGTGTCATGTCACGCACCTCAGCTTGAATATTTTTTATGTAATGTATAGACACTATAGCGGTACTTTATAAAAACTAACTGTCGTAGAAAAAATTATTATTTTGGGTAGACATTCTGTTTCCCACTTATTAATTGCATTTTCCATATGCACATAAAATAAAGAGCTGAAAAAAGCTGTTTTAAAATGAAGATCAACAAATTGAAATTCGTGAGATAGTAAGGGTTAATGAAGCATGAAGAAAATGATTGTATTTAGATAAAATCCAAGTGATCTACTCTATCGTAATTAAAAATAAAGAAAGCACAGGAAAAGAAATTAGAGATGTGAGCCCCGTGGGTGTGAAAGGAAAGAGTATCTGGAAAGACAGGTTCAGCTTTTAAGACCTCGTTTCTTACCATATGCTCGTCAGATCGCGATGGAACCAGCAAGGATTTTCGGAACGTGTTTACTTCTTTTTCTCTTATTTTTGGATGAGACAGGTAAATATCTTTATTGATTTCCGGATCAATTTCATTTTCTTTAAAGAAAGTTAGTTTCTTAAGAAAAGTAATACACTAACACTATGATAAATCGTTTGGAATTAGTAGTAGAAAAAGTGAAGAAGACATGTTACTCTGCCAACTTCAAATCGATTGTTTCTTTAAAAACTGTTATCTTAACTTTTGTTTTATTTTGTGAAAAGAATCTATTATCTTTAAATAAGATGTAAAGTTTATCAAAATAAATTCATTTACTTTTCTTTAAGGAAAATTACTCTAGTAATAGAAGAATTGTTAGATTCCACAGATAAAATAGTAAATCCTTTGAAATTTGTAGGTTGAAAAGGGAGAAAACATATATCATATTGTCAGATTTCAGTTCAATTTTGTTTTTTGGAAACCGTTATTTTAACTTTTGTTTTATTTCCTGAAAAGTATCTATTGTTTTTAATTGTGATACAGCACTTATCAAATTAAACCTATTTAATTTTCTTTCTGTGAAAATTGCTTTCTTAACAGAAGAATTGTTATAATAGCAAAATAATATATTTTTTAGAATTTGTAGGAGAAAATCAAAGAAAACGTGTCCCAACCACAGAATGTTGTTCATTTTTTTGTAGAAACCGTTATCTTAATTTCGTTTTATTTTCTGAAAAGTATCTATTATTTTTAATTATAACGATTAAAGAAGAAATCCACTTTTTATTTTCTTTAATGAAAATAATTTTTTAGATAGAAGGATTATTTTATTTCTAAAACAAAATAGTAAATTTTTTGCAATTTGAGGGAGAAAGATTAAGAAAACGTGTCACATTGACGGACTTAAGTTTAATTGTTTTTGTAAAAACCGTTATCTTAATTTTTGTTTTATTTTCAGAAAAGTATCTTTTATTTTTAATTGTCATATAACGCCTATCAAAATAAATCCATTTATTTTCTGTAATGAAAATTAATTTCTAGATCGAAGATTTGCTTTATTCTTAAACAAAATAGTACATTTTTTGGAATTTGTAGGAAAAAAATAAAGAAAATATGTGACATTGACAGACTTCATTTCAATCGCTTTTGTAGAAACCTTTTTCTTAATTTTAATTTCTAAAAGGTATCTATTATTTTTATTTGTGATATAACGCTTTTCAAAATAAATTTATTAAAATTTCTTTAATGAAAATTATTTTCAAGATACAAGAATTGTCTTATTCCTGAAGCAAATATTATAATAGTAAATTTCTTGGAGTTTGTAGGAATAAAATACCGAAAATGTGTCACATTGACAGATTTCAGTGTTTTTGTAGAAACCGTTATCTTAACTTTCGTTTGTTTTATTTTTATAAAAGTATTTCTTATCTTTAAACGTCACATAATTGTTTTTTAAAAATAAGTACAGTTTCTTTAAAATTTCTGCATTAGATATCGATATCGTTACAATCGTTTTATTTTTAAAAGAAAACATTCAGATACCACATCGACATATGCTCACTATATTGGAATAGATAGGGGCTTGTTTAGATTAAATTGCGTTTTTAAGCATGCACTATGTTCAAAAATTAACAAATAAGGCATGAATAACTATGCAAACCATTTTGGCACTATACGTCAATAATAATGTATTATAATTTATCAAATAAGATTCAGTTTTATTAAGTTCTGATTTATGTGGTTTCTTGCTATAAATTCTGATAGTTTAGGAATCCATAAAAAATTATTTCAAAAAGGAGAATTAAAAGAAAGATTGTACGTTATTAGTATACTGGAATAAACTCTTGGTCACTCTTTTTATGGGTAATTAATAATCACCTGATATTAAGTATTTTAAAAAGACCTTGGTAATTCAATGTTAAATGGTTTGGAGCACTTTGAAATATGCACTGATAAAAGGAGTATAGTCAGAGCATGTCTAAATTTATCGTATTTCTGACACTATGGGAACACCAAAAAGCTCGGTAAATTTTATCGAAGCGATTTGGTAATGACTTTGGTAAATTTAACAATAAAATATGGCTTTATAATATGGGATAAAATTTGGTAATTTTATCATAATACCTTAGAGCATGGCATAAAAATCACTTATTCGTTTGAATTTACTTTTCAGTTTCATATTTTTTAGTAAATGTGTGGTAATAAGGATTATAATTTTTAAAATCAGAAATTTTTGTAAACCATTACCACATGATTGAAAAAATTATGAAGTGAGTGGTGCAAAAATAATATATTTTGGTTTTATTACTCAAAATTATGTTGTTGTTTTTTTAACCAGAAGTTTTATTACCATACAGTTCGGTAATTGTACCAGAATTTTTTTCTCCTCGTAATATGTAGCAAACTTGTTACAACCAGAATAAGAAGCCAATTTAAATTGTATTAAGCCCTAGTTAATGCTTATTACACCTATATACATGATACCATGTTTCATCTTATTCAGTAGGCAGCACATGAGCGTGGTTATAAAATTCAACCGTTGAATCGAGTTTCTGGAGAGTAGAACAAAGCAATTGAAATATGACAAACATTTCTGAAATACTCTTTTTTCTACCTAATTTAATATTTAGAATAGGGATTAGCAGACCTTTTTAACATTCCGCATATTTCGTTAAAAATTTAATTGTTGTTTGAAGTTATGATAATTCGTATAATAAAGGATTGATGTTGATCAGTTACTTTACTTCTTCTTAATGACAAATTTTGGATAACATATTATAGAGGTAGGTATTTTTTTTTGAGAATATTCCAGCACTTGCCAACATATTGAAAAGATAAGTATGGAACGCATTCATAAAATTTATTTTGATAACATTGTTTCAACTTATTATTTTATAATTTATTCCTTTCTTTCATTTCTGGTAAATTAAAATTTGGATTAAAAGGTAGGTAACAAGTAAAAGTTTTGGTTCATCTTCGGCTGAACACATTTGGATGGAAATAAATTTGATGATTTAAATAGGGTGTTCTGTAATGGCCTCCTTGGATATCTATAAATACATGTCAAAAATTAAAACAAAAACATATAAACATAACAAATTAATATTTAAAAGGAAAAAACAAAAATATTTTCAATGCTGGAAAATTATTTATGAGGAAGGCGTTTGCAGTTGAAGATATTTCAAATTATTGTCATACAATAACTTTTTGTTTACGACTCCTCAATCAAAGAGGTTTTGATTCTATGTGCAACAGCTTTCATCAATAGTGATTTGTAAGTTTCCGCAAGCATTTCTTGCTTGAATATTAATTTGCAACCTTAAAAACTTATATTTTTTAATTCACATTTGTGACACATTTGTGACATTTTGGAGCACCTTCTATTTTTAGTTTACTAGGGAGACAATATTCTCAGGTCTAAATGTTTTAGCAATTGTTTGACTTATTACAGTTGTCTTCCTATAAACTTAGACTCATTGATCTGCAATTCTTATTCTTTACGTAGAGATGAACACAATTAGTATAAATATGATGATGTCTATTCATAAATGCCACCAATAGAACAGCTTGCATTAAAAACCTATAACATTAGTAATTGTAATAAAAATATTCACTTTTTAGTTAATAAAATATCATGTTTTGGTTTAAGGCTTACAGTAAGTTCTAAATTAGTAGCCTCTTTTAATAAACAACTCTTATAAAAATAAATTAGAAAAAACAAGAAAAATAAGAAAAATTTAAGATTAGATAACATTATAATAATTGTTTATAAGATGGAAGGATACATAAATTTTAGGTACGAATAAAGAATTATATGGTGTTAATTAAATAAATTTTCCCAGGAAGCAGAAACGGTAAAATAATTCTTGATTCAAAAGTGAATAAATTTGGAAATGATAGTCAATTTTTTTTCTTATTCTCGCCTAGCAAGTCTTGAAAATGAGCTCCTGTTTTTGAGCACTTGAAACATGTCTACTATTATTTCCAATTCGTATATATTTGAAGCGAATGAAGTTTTTAAACAAGTAAATTAATTACTTAAAAACTTTTTCATAATACGGTTTTTTTTCTTTTGCAAAAATTCTAAAAATACTTAAATAACACATTTTTTTGTCAGAAAAATATGCTATTTAAGTATTTTTAGAAAAAAATTGTGTATTGTGGAAATAAAATTTGTCCCACATTTAATTAATTAATGAGCAAGCTATACTCATTTATTAATAAAAAATAATATTTAATTTAGTTTTGAATATTACTAAAACGCAAACCGAAATTAATTACGAAGAACGTGTTCATAATCCCACTAAAATGAGATTTACGAGATAAAGAGAAATAAAATAGTTTAAATTGCGTTTGCTTTGAGCAAAATTTAAAAATAAAAAGCTTAACGTGGAGTAATTTTAGTAAAATATGCCCAAATTAATGTCTTTTTTAAAGCCCTACATATAAAATATTCAAATTTGATTGAACACTGCTTCTTTATTTAGGTTTGCTAATATCTTATTGTTCACATTTTTATGCGACGAAAAGCATAAAAGCTAACTTTTATTAGATTTCAAAATAATTCCGTTTAATGACTAATTAAAGATTGAAGTGTTTGTTAAGAAAGACTAGAAAGGTTTTAATTTTTTTTCGTTACAAAAATTAAATTAGTGTTAATAATCAAGCATTTTCTTAGCTAGGTTTATGGTTACTTTTATCTCTTTATTAAAAAAAATTCATTAAATAATGTATTTGAATTCATACAAAGAGAAATTGATGTATAAAAAGTTATGCTATAAAAAATAACAGTTTTTTAACTAATTTAATCTATATAAATAATGATCTATCTATGTAAATAAATATAACTAAGGAAAGCTTTAAATTATAATATAATTATAATTATTAATAAGCATAAGTGAATAATGACAAAATTATTTTAAAAACTAAAATGCTTTTCAACTTATTATAAAGGCTTCATTTAAAAAGATTTGAAGCAAATTAAACTTAGACTTACAGACTTTTAACTTAATTTCTTTTAAGAATAATGTATATCCAATCTGAATGTTAGAAACGATAAATATCTAAATTTAGAAGCAATACATATGGAATATGAGTGTTAAAACTTATTTGATGTAAACTAATTTCAAACTTATATTTGTTTAACTTGCTGAATCTTTCTTACGTATCGTTTCTATTACATATCTAATCTGTAAGTTAGAAGTAATACATATGTATTACACATAAAACAATTAAACTTTAAACTTACAGTTATTTAACTCGATGTCTCTTCCTTAAAGAAGAAAAATAAATACTCTGAGTGTTAGAAGATTATTTGAAGTAGTCCATATCTAATCCGAATGAAAACTAAAAGTATTGTAACAAATAAATTTTAAACTTACAGACCGTTTAACTTAGGAAATCTTCCTTGAAGAAGAATTTAGAATCTGAAGGTTAGATGCAATATTAGGTTAGATTATCTGAAAGTTAATTTTAAAAAAATTGATACAAACTATATTTAAACTTATATTTGTTGATCTTGATGAATCTTTCTTGAAAAATTAATACATTTCTAATATGAATGTTACATGCAATACACACGAGTTCCAAATGTTCATTAAAAATATTTGAAACAGTTAAATTTTAAACTTACAGTCGCATAACTTGATAATAAAAAGAAGATTAACTTGATTTCTTGATCCCTAAAGGAATAAAGAATAAATACTATGAGTTTAAGAAGTTTATTAGAAGTAGTGCATATCTACTCTGAACTTTCCTTAAAAGTATTGAAACAAATTAACTTTAAACTTATAGGTTTTCAAACTTGTCGAATCTTCCTTGAAGAAGCAATACATAAATAATCTGTATATTAGAAGAATGTTAGAGGCAATATATATTTAATATGAATTTTCGAAGAATGTTAGAAACAATACATATTTAAACCAAATGTTTATTAAATATATTTGAAACAAATCAATTATAGCTTATAGTCGTTTAAGTTGACGATTCATTCTTGAAGACGTAATACATATCTTATCTGGGTGCTAGAAGCAATACATATCTAATCTGAATATTTATTGAAAGCATTTGAAACAAATGCATGTTAAACTTGCAGTTCTTGTTTGATGAATGTTCCTCGAAGAAGCAATATATATTTAATCTAAATGTTCGTTACAAAATATTTAAGACAAATGTATTTTAATCTTATAATCGTTTAACTAATTGAATCTTCCTTGAAGAAGCAATACCTAAATAATTTGTGTATTAGAAGAATTTTAGATGCAATACACATTTAATATGAATTTTCGAAGAGTGTTAGACACAATACATATTTAAACCAAATGCTTATTAAATATATTTGAAACAAATTAATTATAATTTATAGTTGTTTAATTTGATAAGTTTAATTTGATGAATAATTCTTGAAGATGTAATACATATCTAATCTGTGTGTTAGAGGCAATAAATATTTAATCTGAATATTTATTGAAAGCATTTGAAACAAATGTATGTTAAACTTACAGTCCTTACTTTGATGAATCTTCCTCGAAGAAGCAATGCATACTTAATCTGAATGTTCATTAAAATATTTAAGACAAATTTATTTTAAACTTATAATCGTTTACCTAACTGAATTTTCCTTAAAGAAGCAATACATACCTAAACTGAATCTTAAAGATAGTCTAATCCCATAAGATACATTAATTCTCAATGTTATTCACATTAAAGAAGCAATTAATACAATGTTTAACTCGTGATGTTGTTTTGTCAATGATGCGCGAAGCCCGGAACATTTTATAAAAGAAGAGATGATGTGATCAAAGAAGCGACCAACCGTATAGGCTCGAAAATGCGTGATAATAATTGAACGAAAATCAGTGAGTCGTATCCAGACGGAACGTCTTGTAATGGAATAACAAATTAACATTTTAACAAACTCACGCTGTTTAAGAAATGTTTTGACACTCTTATTAGTTGAGGAACTATCATCTGTTTGAGAAGTTTCTGGTTGGCGTTTTTTAGTAAATATATTGCGATGTATTATTCATTTAATTAATATTTTTCAGAATTTTGTTAAAAGTATTTTATTTGCAATCAAGGAAGTAACTAAAATTTTTTCCCTCATTTGTTAATATAGAAATGATGAGGTTTTATACATATTTGAAATTTTTAAAGAAGGTTGAAATTTATCGCAAACTTATGGCGTTTAAGAAATGTTTTTGACACTCCTATAAGTTGACGAACTATTATCTGTTTGAGTAATTTCTGTTTGATGTTTTTAGCAAATATATATCAGAGTATTCTTTATTGAACTAATATTTTTCAGTATTCTAATAAATATATATTTTATTTGCAATTAAGGAGGTGACTAAACATTTTTTTTGCATTTCATTTAAATAGTAACGATTAGATTTTATACAAATTTAAAATTCTTAAAACAAATTTACATTTATTGCAAACTTGCGCTGTTTAAGAAATGTTTTTGTCACTCTTATAATGCGAGGAACTATTATTTCTTTGAGAAATTAATTTTTGTCTTTTTTTTAACAAATTAGCAGTTAAGTAATGCCCATTGAATATATATTTTGTACAATTTTTATAAAAATATTTTATTTGCAAATAAAGCCGTGAGGTATTTTTTTTTTTAATAATAGGATATTTATTTGCGTTTTATATCGATTGGAAATTCCTAAAACAAAATATCATTTATAAATAACTTATTCTGTTCAAGAAATGATTTTTACACTTTAACAATGTGAGTAACTATTATTTCTATGAGTATTCAAGTTTGACATTTTAACAAAAAATAGTTAAGTATTATTTATTGAATTAATGTTTTTGGAATTTTGATAACAACTTTATTTGATCTTTATTTGATTATTGAAATGAGCATTTTGATTCGTTTTTTAATGGTTTTCGCTTTTCTTTTTACTTACTATTGCAAGATAAACGAAGCGTATGATCAACAATACTTTTTGTGAAGAAATACATTTATGTTTAGTTGTTAAAATAAAATATAATTTAAAAAAATTTAAATTTTTTCGAGTATTTTAAAAAAATTTCTCTATTGCTTAACGTATCGTGGTAAAATGAAAGAAAATGAATAAATATAAATATTTGGTAAATAAATATGTGATCAAAATATTTATTTAAGCTTTCGTATAAGTCTACTTTCAAAGCTATTTATTTTATTTAAACATAACTTCCAATTTTTAAATTTTGCAATATTTTGTAAAATTTACTTTTCATGATTTCTAATAGTTTGGTCAAGCACAAAATGGAGTGAGACATTTCAAAATAAACAATGAATATTTTAAAATATGCCGATTTGCAGTTTGTCACTATTCCGAGATATCCCAAGACAAGAATTTAAATAATAAATTAGTTAATTTGTAGGAGAATTTTTCCCTATTAGAAATTAGATATTTTGCAGATGAAAGACACTTTTTAATGATGTTTTTTAAATTAAAAAAAAAAGAAATATGTCATTCGTTCTTAACTTCATAATTTCTAACAACTGGAGTTTCTCTTACTTGCTCAGTTTTAATTTTTACTGAAACAAAGTAAATGCATTTTTCAGAAGAAATTTTAAAGTTTTTTTCCAGCTCGTATCTTATAAGTCATATTTATAATAGGATTAAAAGTTTTACTGATTGCGCAGTTAGGGTACAACTATTTCAAAACTTAATTCATTCTCGTAGAAAACAAATTCTGCCGAAATTATTGCATTGTTTAGTGAAGAGATTTCTAGTAAGAGAACAACAAAATTCCTGTTCATAAGACCAAAATAAACGGTATTTAAGCCATTCATATGGCAATTTTTCCTTTCATGTGGTAACGGTCTTCCGAAAATTATTGTTTTCAAAATTATAGTTTTTTTTACCACACATTTAGTGAAAAATACCAAACTGAAAAGTAAGTTTTACCGAATAAATAGCTTTTTATTTCATGCCAAATTATACCACATTTACCAAATTTTATTACGTATTATAAAACCATATTTTATTTTTAATTTTATAAAAATCATTACCAAAACGCTTTGGTAAACCTTACTGAGCTTTTTGGTGTTTTCATAAAGTCAAAAACAGGGTTACCATATTCTTGTAGTTTTGACCATACTTTTTTTCTCAGTGTAAAAATGAGTTAAGATACAATTATAATTTATTCCATGCACATTCCAATATTATTATTCCATTTTTCATCATTTAAGAAACGATTTTGTTAATTTCATACATCTTTATTGAGTAAAACATTGATAAAATGTACATTATTAGAAATTTTAAGTCGCGTTGAGCTATCGTATCGTTAAAATTTACTGTAATCTTAAAATATTAATATAAATATAAATGTGTTTCATTATTTTATTTATCATGTAATATTTATTTAGTTATTTTATTTATTATGTTAGATAATTCTACATCGAGAAAAAAAAGTATGGTCAAAACTACCCGAATATACTGTGTTTCTGGTTCTATTGAAACACAAAAAAGCTCGGTAATTTTTACCAAAGAACTTTGGTAATTATTTTCGTAAAATTAGCAATATAATATCGTTCTATAATAAGTGATAAAATTTGGTAGTTATGGTAAAATTTGGTAATTTTATCATGATACCTCAGAGCATGGCGTAAAAGTAAATTATCCGGTTAAATTGACTTTTCTATTACATAATTTTTAGTAGCTGTGAGGTAATAGGAATTATAATTTTGAAAATCAGAATTTCAGATAAATTGTTACCATAAAGACGGAAAAATAAAAAAAATAAATAAAAAAGTTTATATACATTATATTTTGGGTTTAATAACCAGAAATGTCATCTCTATACAGTATTGTAATTATGCCAGAATTTTTATTCCCTGTAAACAATTTTTTTTCAGGAGAAAGTTTCATAAAGTTAATTAGTAAAACAGCCTACTACTATAAATTTTAATTTTTTAAATTGCCAATATATTCATGCAAAGTACTCAAAGCACTTTAAAAATTCATAAAGATGTACATAATAATTAAAACAAGATAAATTTGTTTATATTACTCTACTGACCATAATCGTGAATTCATAAATACTTTCAAATATCTCTTTTTACCATTATTCTAAGATTAAGTTACGTTGCGATCTAAAATTCTGTATTTAGATAGACATTAAAGATAAATATTTATATCTGGGGATAATATAATTATTTTTCTATATTTACATTATTCAATTAATCATGATCGACTTCACCAAACATTCGTAAATATTTATAAAATATCTTCTTTAATTATAAATTTTTTATTATTCGGAATCTTTTCGATCCCAAAAACAATTTTTAGAAAGATTATCAAGGATGATAGAATTATTTTAAGATATTTACATTATTCTAATAATTATGGATGACTTCACCAATCATTCGTAAAAAAGTTTTGAAATTTCTTCCTTTCTTCTTCTTTATTTCAGATTAAGTTTTGTGTTACGTTCTGGAATCCAATATGTAGATAGATATACTTTAATAAAAAAACCTTTACACAATTTTAAAACCAAGAAGCAAAATATTCTTAATAAAAAACTTTAAAGGAGTTCTGCTTAAGTTTAATAAAATATGATCTGATAAAAACCTTATTTACTATAGTTTTTGTATCTATTTTTGTTTTAAAATAGAAACTTACACTTTACTTGTGCTACAAATTAAAAGTACTGAATCTAAGTCATTTTTGTTCTGGTAAAGCATGTTTAAAGAGGGTAGCTGTGTTGCGTCTCAGTCTTAACGTTTAAATGAATGTTTACGTCAGCGAAAAAAGTTGTAGAAATGCGTAGCAACTATATTATTTGATTATTAATTAATAAAATTCTACAGATAATTTTTTGCTTTTATACTTCATCACATATATATTTCATTGCTTTTTAAGATCTTTTTTAAACTATAAAAAATAGTTTATTCACTTCATTTTAATTATTTTTTAAACGTATCAAAATATTATTTAAATGGAAAGGTGAATATAACTAAAAGAATTAAAAACTATAAAAAAATAACAATAACTAAGCAATTACGCTAAACAATGAAACAGTACACGCAGCAATTAAACAAAATATATAAGTAATCTCTTAATGACCATGATTTAATCTTGGCCATGACTTTTATCTTTAAACTGCACAAAACACTTAACCGAATACACATTGCAATTAAGCAAAATATTTATGCAATTTCTTAATGATCATGATTTAATCTTGGTCATGATTTTTATCTTTAAATTGCACAAAATACTTAACTAAATGCACATTGCAATTAAACAAAATATTTATTTGATGTCTTAATGCAATGGTTTAATCTTTCAAGTCTTAATCTTTCTTCAGTTGCAAAATAATTTTTACAGCTTTCTATGCACTATAGTATAAAGATTTTATTATAGCATTTAAAATATCCAATTTTTCATTAATTTTTATTTCTATATTAAAACAAATTCATTAATTATTGAAAATAAATTTTGCTGACATGAAAGTTTTAGAAATATAACAAGCGAGCAATTAAGTTTTGTTCATGTATGAAATAAAAATGTGCATAAGTAGAATTTTCTTTTGTACAATACTAAGAAATAGGTCTACGGTTTTCAGGGATGCTCCTCCTCAAGCTTCTAATTCTGCTTGAAGCGATTGAAAAATTATTTTTCGTTAGAAAAAATTGACCAAATTTTAAAATTTTCACTGAGAAGATTCTTTTATAAAATTTTCGCTGAACAAAGGAGAGCAAAACAATAGTGTTTGTCAATGGGCATGGATCAGTAAAACTACAATTAAATTACTATTACTAATTATTAAATAACCCACGAACAAAATGAATTGCTTCCTATCTATTACTTAAACTGTGACAGAAACGTTCAGTGATTAAATAGACTTTTCTGTGAATTAAGCTTGTGTGAATCTTTCATTAGAATATTATTAAATGCTTTATATTGATTGAAATAAAGTCTTTTTTTAATTTATTTTTAAAAATATCTTTTTAAAACGAATCGCATCAGATAACTATTTGATCTTTTGTTTTATATGTTCAAGGACAGTGCAACTATACTGAAAGCTATTCAACTTTTCTGCTTTTAATTGCATAACTTTTCACGAAATATTTAAAAGAAATATTTAAAAAAAGCTTTAAGTACTTCAACTTTAGCGTATATAATTTTAAGAGCTTCATAAAAATAAATAAGACCTGATAAAGAGATGATGTTTTTAATCGCCTTTGGCATTTGAAAAAGATTTTGCTCATATTAATTACCGATTCATTATACCACTTTGAATATTGCGTGGGGCTAACTGAAAAAATAGGTAGCCCCATGTATTGAATAATTGCTTGTATAGTTGAGTTGCGTGATGTTTTAGTTTCCTTTTAAAGTTTTACTCGGGATTTCGCGTTCTCGGGACCACCGGGTGTTTATCTTGTTCTGTATACAAACGCTCCTAAGCGTCACATACAGTGTTTTGAAAGTGGTATCGCAATTTCATTTAATAGAATATTAACTTTTGAAGGCCGGGATAGCCTGGTTGGTAGGGCGTTGGGCTCATGTCCAAGGGGTCGTGAGTTCGATCCCCACCGACTGAAGACTACCAGTATAATAAATGGTGACTGGCGCACGTTAAATCTGTCGGATCACAATGTCCTCTATGGCCTCATAACAAATCATACCTCTAGGGGTACTGAATTGGAGATTGATCGCTCTCTGGTTTAGTTCAAAATTACGATTTGTATATGAATGGAAGGATGAATGAATGAGTCCTCATGTGCGTGGCAGAAGTCGTATTCCTGGCCATAGATGGCGCCACTGAAGAATTAGAATAGCACCCTTTACCTCTCTTGGTTTCCCTCAGCAGGCTTGCTGGTATTGGCAGGTGGCATTCGAAACAACAACACCAACATAACTTTTGATGACTATTTTCCTGATTTTATTTGCATAAGCGTCTCGTATTTTGTAAGGTACTAAAATAGAGAGAGAGTCTTAATCCTTAACTAATATTTAAATCGGGGATATGCGTTAGCCTTCTCTAGAGTACCACTACAGTCATTTAAACTTTCTAAGTTTAAATCAAGATTTTCTTCAACAAAACCATTCAAAAGATTTTAATAATCAGGCTTTTCATTTTATTTGGTTACGACATTTCATTAATTTTCAATAGTATTGAACGAGGTCAATATTATTGAAAATGAGGCAGGGGTAATGGTAAGACTTAAGGAACAATTTTTTTTATTTATAAAACTTAATATTCAATTTACTTTCGAAAATTATTTTCCTTTCGAAATATGGATTCTTACACTATATAATAATTTGATATTAACGAACAAGGCAAGGTTGATAAATTTCCGAAATCAGCTCTGATTTTATTATTATTTGTACTTTGAATCATTTGTATGCAAAAAAGTCTGTAGCTTCAGACAAATCCTTTTAAAAACTATTTCAGAAAGTATAAATTTCTTTTGCATATTAAACTGCCTCCTTCATCAAGTGATTACAAAATTGAAGTACTGGCTGCTGGTAGCGAAAAATAGTGAGTGAATGTTAGCTTTTTGGGTAAATCGTATTGAAAGTAAGGCAAGAAAACAGTTGAATAGTCTAAAAGAAACAGCTTACAAAATTATTAGATCAGGAAATTAACTTTCTTTTCATAGAAGAACTATTGCATTATCAAAAGTCGATTGAAACAAGGTAAATGTCCTATGAAGCAAGACTAGTTTTTAATACTTCTCCACACTCAAGTTCTTGAAACAATGGTGTCATAAGAGCGTTATCTCTCTTAGTAATAGTTTCGATTTTTTGATGAATTCAATTCTTTTCAAAGGCTGGTAGACAGCAAAAGTTAATTTCTGAACCATGAATTTCCCTTATTTATTAAGCTGCCTTCTTTATCAACATACCACAAATGCGAAACTGATGGTTATCGGTCTCAAAGTAAACATGTTAAGTTAATTAGAAGACATTAAGATAAAGACCTGAATTATTATTATTTTTTTAAAAACAGGGTTTAATATTTGGGTAAAATATAATCATCTAGTATCTAAACTTAATGTTAGCATTATTGTGTAATGCGTATTGCAAGCAACGCAATGAATTTGTTACTTAGTCTAAATAAAACAGCACAGAAAACTATAAAATCATGAAATTAAATTTTTTTGCTTCGTAAGAAGAATTATAATATTTTTGAGAGCTGTATGAAACAAGACAAAAGCCACATGAAGCACGGGCAGTTTTTTACACGTTTCCTCATACAGTTCTTGAGACAATGCTGTTAGAAGATCACTTTCCTTTTTAGTAATAGGGAATTTAATTCAAGAACAATTCTGATAAGAAAAGCCAAAGTTACCAAAAGAATCATGAATTTTATACATAAAGAATCAAAGTTAAATGAAGAATCCAGAGAATAAAACGAGACTTAATGTCTGCGTAACAATATTTTGATGTAACATATTATATGAAGAATGTGTTTTTCGAGTTATGTGTATTTGAATCTACTCAACGAAATTGTTAAATAGTCTGAATGAAACAGCTAACAAAACTATGCTACTCAGAAATTAACTTCCTTCTTTCTTTTCGCATGAAGGATTATAGCATTTTCAAAAACCGCATGAAGAAAGGCAAATGTCTTAGGCAGAATCACTTTCTTATCTGATTCCTTGTACAGTTTTTGAAGCAATGTTGTTAGAAGAGCGCTTTCACTCTTAGTAATGGGAAACTCTTCTCAAAAGAATCATGAATCACCTAAAGAATCATGAATTTCATACGTATAAATCAAAGTTACGTAAAGAATTATGAATTTTATATATAAAGAATCAAAGTTACAGAAGGAGTAATCAGAATAAAATTAGACTTAACGTCTGGGTAACAATATTCTGACATAGGATATTACACGAAGAATATCATTCTCGGGTTGTGAATCTACTCAACGAAATTGTTAAACAGTTTGAATGAAACAGTGAACAGAACAATGACATCCAGAAATTAACTTTCTTTTATCTTTTCGTGTGAGGAATTAAAACATTTTCGAAAGCCGCATGAAGTAAGCCAAACGTCATATAAAGCAAGACCACTTTCTTAAATGACTCCTCACACAGTTTTTGGAACAATAGTATTAGAAGAGCACTTTCAGTTAGAGGGAATTCTTTTCAAAATCATTCAGACAAGGCAAAAAAGTTCCATAAAGAACCCTGCATTTCTTTTATTAATCATGGTGCCAACTTACTCAACATACAACAAAAGCGAACTCATTGGTTATAGAAAATTAACATCTTAAATGAATCAGAAGACAACAAGATCAAGACCTGCCATATAATTGTCTACAAAATGAGACATAATGTCTGAGAGCAATGATATTCTTATGTAGCATATTATATGAATATTATTATTTTCGGGTTATGTCTATCTGAACTACTCAAGGAAATTGCTAAATAGTTTGAATGAACTAGCTGACAAAACTATGACACCAAGTTGCCACCTTACTCAACATACAACAAAAGCGAACTCCATTGGTTATGGAAAATTAACATCTTAAATGACACAGAAGACAACAAGATCAAGACCTGCCATATCATTGTTTACAAAATGAGGCCTAATGTCTGAGAGCAATGATATTCTTATGTAGCATATTATATGAATATTATCATTTTCGGGTAGTGCATATTTGATTTACGCAAGGAATTTGTTAAATAGTTTGAATGAACTAGCTGACAAAACTGTGACATCCAGAAATTAAATTTCTTTTATCTTTTCCTACGAACAATTATAATATATTCGAAAGTCACATGGAGTAAGGCAAATGTCACAAAAAGTAAGACCACTTTCTCATACGACTCCTCTCGCAGTTTTTGAAACAATGGTGTCAGAAGAGCACTTTCACTTTTAGTAATAAGAAATTCTTTTCAGAACCATGCAGACAAAGCAAGTCAAAGTTACTTAAAGAATCATGAATTTCTTTTATATTTCAAGTTGCCACCTTAATCAACATATAACAAAAGCGAATTTATTGGTTACAGAAAATTAACATCTTAAATAACACAGAAGACAGCAAGATCAAGACCTGCCCTATCATTGTTAACAAAATGGGGCATAATGTCTGAGTATTAGTATTCAGATGTAGATGATTCATATTAAAATAAAGAAGGGAGCTACAGGGACGATGACATCACGATCTGAAACCAGTGGGTGGAGAAAGTGCTCGAACTGCTGTTTAAAACCGAAAACATGCTGCAGGTTCAGCAAGTTTTTTGGAGGTCGGCGCGTAACTCACTTTCTTCCTTTTTTCCCAGTGACCTACTATTCATGGGAAGTAAATGATTAAAGGTACTTTCGTATTCTTTGTGCTTCTCAGCTGGAAGCCTGATAACAATTCAATAGATGATTAAAATTAAAAAAATAATAATAAAGGAATTGTTCACATTTTTCTACATAGAATCTAGAAAAGGTTTGGAATTTAGCTGTAATTGAAGTTTTTTAGTTTTGTATTTACTGCTAGTTTGGGTTAAGAATCTATTTCACAGTCTAGTTAATATTTTGAAAAATTTTAATGACATTTATTGAATTTTGATTTTTATAGTTTAATAGCTAAACTATTTTAACCATGCATCCAAGCACATGATAAGCATAATTAAAATTCAGGAATTTCAAATATTTTAAGAATTTTTAAATCTCTTAATTTTTAAGAACTTAAATTTTTAAAATTAGCAATCTTTACCAATTTATAAAAGTAAAATGTTTAAAAAACATGCGTAGCAAAACTTTTTCTGTAAAGTCTTTTTTTTTAATAATCTAATTTAAAATCGTTTTGGTAAGTTTTTATAAATTGTAGGTTTATTAAATATATGCACTGCAAAAAATTTGGCATATAGTTGTCACATTTTTTGGTGTTGAGGTAGACTAAAATTTTTTATAGTGCATGTAGTCACATTTTTTATTTACTCTTTCACTGCTATAGTTTTATTTATTTATTAATTCCTTTTCTGTTTATTTTCTTACTGAAAACACATACTCTCATGTTCATTTGAATCAATTTTCGGTTTCATTGCTATAACATTTCGTTTAGAAAACGAGCACATTTTTAGTAATTTATTTGCATTAATTTTTTGTAGCAAATGTTATTTTTTCAATTTTACATAATTTTGTGCATAACTACATTTCTTTACCGAAAAATGTATTTAATTTATGTCAACACCAAAAATTGTGGCGACTATACAATAAATTTTTTTACAGCGAGCCTTTTGAAAGAAATTGTTAAAAAATATCAATTTGAAGGTTATAATAAAAAATAAATTTTATAAAAATATCTGAACAATTTCGAACTCAACAATAAAATTAAATAAGCAATGATAATGAAAAATTTAATGACAAATAGTGGGTAAACCTGTAGCATAGTATTATCTTAATTTATTATAAATTAGAATAATTTATCTCAGAATTCATAGTTCTCTTCACACTAGAAATAATAAATTATACACTTAAAATTTTGGAGCTTGTTGTAGTATGATATGTCTCAAGTTTTCTAAACTTTAATATAACTCCAAATTGAGCAATATTATCATTTAAATGAGGCCTTCCAAACTTGGTTACATGATACTTGGTTCCGTAAATTGAGCCGGAAACCCGGTTCATTTTAACTTCTTATTAATGTAGCGGTAAATATGCTCAATAATGTGGTTCAAATGCCGTTATTATGATTCAACATTGACTCGATATTTCTGAGAGTTTTGTTATGAAAAAACTTGTAAATAAAATTATTTTTAATATTCATAATATTTAATAGTTGTTTCAAAAAATTAAGGAAAGAAATATAGGCCATGAGTTCTATTATGTCTTATTTCCATGATAATGTGTATTATTTTTTACGGCTTATAATTTAATTACCATGAAATTAATTCTATTAATTTTCCATTTTGTCGATTATGATACAATCAATAAAATGTGAAAAAAAAGATTAATTTAATTCAAGAACACTGTGGCAGCCAGTAAAAAATACATTTTCCAGAGTCTCTTTTATGATTAAAAAGTAGTATAGATTTGAATTTAATGAGCAAGAACATGCACATTTGGAAATATTCATCTTATTTAAAATAATACGCATAGGTAGAGCTAGTTTTTCTATGAGACGGAATCCTTAAATTGTCTAGGATGTTTATTTGTTTTTAAATTATTCGATACAAATAATTATAATATAATCGAAAATCAGTTAAATGTTGATGGCTAACTATTATCCTATAATGTGTTATAAATTTTGTAACACATTAAACCATAATATTATTCAAATGCGTAGCGATTTTTATTTGTTGCCAAGATAACTACATTATTGAGTTTCTTGAACTTTATTACACGTTACTATGATACAACCTGAACGGAAAAACGGTTCATTTTAACTCTAATTTTAGTTTCAGAGAATGTAAACGATATTATGGTTCAAGGTACCCTAGCGGCAAAATAACTTGGGCCCTCATTGGACCAACATTCATGAATCTTAGCTCAATAAGGGTTCATAGGTCCTTTATTTCCCGATATCGGCCCTATATAGAATTGCCAGATTCACCCGATATTTTACTCGTATATTTATTATCCAGCCAATATAGGCCCTATATAGGCCGAAATGGTCCCTATATAGGACCGATATTAAACACTCTAGACATATCAATATTGGTCCTTCTATTTATGTTCATATAGGACCAATATTGAGCTAAACTTGGTCCAAGGTAAAATTGTTGCTTGGGTATACTGATATTTCGATACAATTTGGTGCCGATTTTTGAAATCATACGATGAACTAACGATACATAAGTGTAAAATAAGCCAATTTAATTTATTCCATAGGTACAGAATAAAAAAAATAAAACTAGTAAGTTTAAACATTTGATTCTTAAATGTAAAGGAAATGTAAATATATTTGGAGATTCCCCGTATACAATTCAATTCAAGCTGTTGTTTAAAATCTAAAAGCTTATATTTAATGTAATTAAACTTAATAAAACCAATCATCCATAGTTTATAACGTATTCAAAAACAAATATATTTCACATAATATATTATATTGTGACTAAAATCTTCGGAGTTCTTATTCTGAAGTTCACAAAAATATATTTATTGGTAAACAAAAATGAATTATTATTTGAAACTTTTATTTCTATTATGTAATTGCTAATTTCGATTCCAAACTAACAAGACAGCATCAGACTTTAAGTTGAAACATTTTTTTTAAGTTGCTCTTTCTTTTTGTATTCCAAGCTGCTATTAGTGGATACTTTCAAGGTTATTTCTGCAATCTTTTTTGCTAACAATGGAACTCCTTTATCAATTAAATCTGATCTTTTCCATTAGCATTTCTAGAAAGATAAGCCTTTTCATTTGCATACCATTATTAATCAAGTAATAAAAAATTTATTGAGACTGTTAAAACTGTTGCTCTTTCAGTTATTTCTTATAGATTATATTTACTTTCATGACTTTACGAAGGTTGCAAATAATCGTTGTAACAGTTGAAGGACTATACTTTATTTCAAGTTTTATGGTTTACTTAGCTTTTAAGTTTGACCTCTTTCTTTAGGTCTCCATTTATCAAAGAAGACGTTTTATAGTAATGATTTTGGCATTTATATAGTTTACTTCATAGTTTTACTAGAACTTTATAGTAAAGGTGTTTTAATTTTTTACTTTGGAACCTTGGAAGTACAGTGTTTTAACGGTTGCTTTAAACAAAGATTCAATCAGTTATTTTTTTCAACCTATTAAAATTTCCTGCGCAATAGCTATTGTCTTACTTGGGAAGGGTCAAAATTTAAGATTTCTGAAGGATAAAATGTAAAGCGATTAATAACTTTTTTTATTGTGATTGAACTCATTGTTTAAACTAGTTTAAAATTGGATAAAAATATTAATGATAATACTCTATGATTCAATCATTATTCTTTAGTCTGCTTAATATGTCTCCATATAGCAAACTTGTAATAAAAATAATATGCATGAATTATAATACATTAAATGGCAAAGTGATTTAAATTTTTTTACTGTGATTAAGTACATTGATTAAACTAGTTTAAACTACGTCAAATAAAAATATTGCTTAAACTCTGCCAAAAGTATTAATGAATAGACAACTTCCCCATGATTCAATCATTATTCTTCGTTCATTTTCAAATATCTCAATATAAAAAATCAATCAAAAAATTACATTTGAGTTATAATCAAAATTATTTAAATTTTTTTGTTTGCNAAATAAAAATATTGCTTAAACTCTGCCAAAAGTATTAATGAATAGACAACTTCCCTATGATTCAATCATTATTCTTCGTTCATTTTCAAATATCTCAATATAAAAAATCAATAAAAAAATTACATTTGAGTTATAATCAAAATTATTTAATTTTTTTTTTTGTTTGCTGTTAAGCACACTGTTTAAACTAGTACAAGCATTTCCAAAAAACGTAAAGTATTAAATATTAAATTTTGTTAAAAATGTAATTGAATTATTATACTTTTATTGATACATCTTTCCTTGTGATAGGTAATAAGGGAAGAGAAGGGAAGTCAAAGGTGTAAAACACGTTTCACGTATTTTATTTCATTACAAATACTCTTACATTCAAGAAAAACATTACAAAATAAAATATTTTGGGAATCCTACCAGTTAGAATTTTTTTATTTATAAGATATCAGTTTTCTATTTAGAACCTAACAAATTTATAATTTCTTACAAATATTTTTCAAAAGTGAACTGTACAGTATTTTAATTTTGAGCTTCTCTTCCTTTAAAAATAATATGAAAAACAAAATATGTTGCCAAAGAGACTAACTTCCGTTTTTCTTTTTGTCGATAGTTCTAGAAACAACCAATCAATGTTGCCAATTTTATCAATGTAGAGCATGAAACTAGTTTAACTACTTTCTCTGCTTCTTAGCGTCCGTGAAAGTGTTTTGCTAATAAATAATTGATCGATATTTTCTTTTTACACAAATTTCCACAACTGAAAGAATATTGTTTAAAAAAAAACATTTGATTTATTATTTATTAGCATTTTAAGCTTCTTAAGAATGCAAATTTAAATTATGTAGTGTCCGATTAAAGATTTAAAAAGGACTGTACACTATTATATAAATATGTTTAGCTTTGCAACATAATATCAGATTGAAGCTTGTTAAACCATAGTGACACTCCTCAAAAATAAGACATTGAACATATTACAAAATGTAGATCTCTTATAAATCGGTTCAACGTTGAAGCATAACATTGATTTGGAGCTTCTTGATTCATCGAGGCGCTTCTTTAAAGATGAGGCATTAAATATATTACATAATGTACACTCTTAGAAAAATCGGTCCAACGATGAACCATAATATTGTGTAAATTTGTTGCATCATTGAAGCGATAATTCAAATGAACCATGAAGCTGTACAAAATGAACCATATTCCCGTGTTATCCTGTATAAAATGCACGATAATTTGGTCCAACGATATTATATTTCAAGCTTCGAAATACGCTTGAACGAATCAACATGCTTCGAAATATCTAACATTCTAAACACATGAGAACTAGAAGTTTTACTATCTATAAAATTTCAGAAAGTTTCTTCATTAAATTTGCACATTTTAGCCTACATTTATGTTAATTATGTTGATCTAAAAATGGAATTATTTAATTGCATGATAGCTATTAACTATACGGTTAGAAATTTACAAACGTGTTGAACCATAACGTGGTTCAAATTTTCTGCAACCTGAATAGATTGTTAATTGAACCATATTATCTTATTCCTTGAATTGAATTACCCATCAATATGGCTCAGTTTGAACGGAAATACGATTTACTTTCACTCCTTACTAAGGTTGAAACTATGTAGTTCACATATCAGCTGCATATTACAACCATATATGTTCGAGGAGCTGATATTATGTTATATATTGAACAGATTTTTCTGAGTTCTTACTTCAATGTTCCTTTAATTTGATATTTGCGTTTGAGGGTCATATTTGAAATCTAAAGGTACTAAGGCGCTGGCCTTTTCTGTGTTTTGGTATATTCGGCTGCGATTGTACACGAAGAAAAAAATGCTGGTAAAATTATCGTACTGTTTGGTAATGCCATTTCTGGTAAAAAAAAAATTTGCTTAATCAAACCAAACTATATTGTATTTAAACCATTTCATTTAGTAATTTTTCTATTTGTTATGGTAACTGATAATAGGATATTTGGATTTCGAAATTATAGTTCTTATTACCAGATATTTAATACAAATACAAAATTGAAAAGTAAACTTAACGCGAAATAAATGGTTTTTAAGCCACGCTTTAAGGCAGTACTCCCCGAACTTTTTATCACCGCGAACTGGTGAACTTTTGATAATTTTAACGGCGGCTCACTGAGGAAAGGGGGGGGGAGAGGCCTTGACTGTTTTTCTATTAGGTTGTTTTGCTTTAATTTTAATTTAATTATATTTAAACATGCCTTCAAATAAAATACAATTTGATGCGTGATATTAGTGCGGCTTTAGGGGACGTTTCTTAGCTTTCGGTTAACTTTTCGTCTATTTAAAGTAATACAAACCCGACAGAAAAACATCATTATAAATGAACTGGAAATAATTTAATGTAATAATTAGTCATAATTAGTCAGTCAGAATAATAATTAGTCAGCCTGGTACCATTTGATTCACGAATCGGTACCTGTTCGAGTCCCAGGAATGGAAGACTACTGCTCTAAGGTGTTTTGATAAAATTATAACATCTATTGCCAAACATCATGGTAATAAAACCATATTTTATTGTTAATTTTACCAAAATCCTTACCAGAGTTCTTCCGTAAAAGTTGCCAAGCTTTTTGGTGTTTCCATAGAGCAAAACACACTGTAAATTTTTCCATATTCTGATAGTTATGACTATATTTTTTTCTCAGTGCATTCAAATTCCATATTGAAACACGTGTTATCAATGTAGAGTAATAGGGCACTGTGAAAGAAGGTTCTCTATAAGTAGAACCATCATCAGTGAGAAAATATTAAGTGATTTCCATGTTCAAGAATAATTGATTTCATCACTTGAACCGGAAACCTATTAGTGATGCAAGAATAAAGTCCATCCTTGAAAAAAAAAAAACAAAAAAAACATTGTTCGATATTGTTAAGAACTTGAAACTTGATTATGCTGTTTCTTCATCCGTATCAAGGGCGTTTTTAGAACAATATTGTTTTCGTAATCTTAATTAATTCTGACCCGATACACCTTAATCTTAATTGCTAAAAGGTTAATCGTTACTTCATATGTTTTACAATTAATATATTTAAGCGAAGTTGCCATTTAATGAAAGAAGGCGCTTAACCTATTAATGAATGCTGTAAGGTTTTATTGTTATAGAGGTGAATTGTATGATCAAGACTTGAACTTGTTTAAAAATATAAGGTGAGGGAGATTTAAAATTTAATTAAACAACCTCAAAATTTGAATTCAATAATTTTTTGCCACTTTCCTAAGTCTTATCCTTGATCACTTAAATGTAACTTTTAAAATTGATTAAAATTTGAAAAAGATGAAAACATTGTCTTGACACTATATGAAGCTTTCCATAAAATATTTAAACGAAATTGGATCCCTTGCGATTCGTTAATGAAAGAAGGCGTTTAACCAATTAGTGAATGATATAAGGTTTGTTGTTATAGAGATGAATTGTATAAACAAGACTTGAGTTTGTTTACAAATATAAAGTGAGAGGTCTTAAAATTAAATTTAACAGCCTCAAAATTTGAATTCAATAATTTTTTTGCTATTTCATAAGTCCTGTCCTTGGTTACTTAAACATAATTTTTAAAATTGTTTGAAATTTTAAAAAGACGAAACTCGTGTGTTGACACTATATGAAGTCTTTGAAAGGAAACTTATAAACAACCACGCAAAAGCTCGTAAATTTGCTTTTAAAACAACTTTCATTGCCAAAAGTTTAGTAATTTAATCTTAGTGATAAAAAGTCTAGATGTTATTGATGTTAATTATTCTATTTAATTATTCTTTTGATGTTAATTATTCTTTTTTCCTCCATTTTATTTTGGTTATGTCAGTAAAAAATTTTAAAATGTAAAATCTGACAAAAATATTTTAAAAGAATTGCGATTTTTGCCAAACGAATAATAAAAATATACTTGCAATAATAATTTCAAAAATATTTATTATACTAAAGGAAATTATTAAATATTCTTAACATAAATTATTATTTTATTGTTATTATACGATAAAAATATTTGTTAATGAAGTGATTGGCGCTTTTAATTTTTATTCCATTAAAATCGCAGATTGAATAATGTGATTAATCCATTAAAACTATTAAGTTTTCTTATGTTTTATTTTGAATCAAATAAGTTTGGAATCAAAAGAAAGAAAAAATTCTAATCGCTTTTCCTGAATCGTATTTTTTAAATATTTTTTTAACTCACTAATTCAAAAATTCTGGTGCAGAAATTTTGTAAGTTATACACAGAGAAAAAAAGTATGGTGAGAAAAACAAAGCCAGAACATGGTAAAATTTATCGAGTTTCTAGCTCTATGGGATCCCCCAAAACCTTGGGATTTTTTAGGAAAACGTTATGGTAATGATTTTGATAAAACTAACAATAAAATTTGGTTTTATGATATGTGATAAAGTGTGGTATAAATTGGTAATTTCATCATAATACATTAAAGCATGGCGTAAAAACATTTATTCATTTAAATTTATTTTTCAATTTTGCTTTTTCTTCTAAATATGTGGTAATAAGAGCTATAATTTCGAAAACTAGAATTTCCGGTAAACCGTTACCACATAAATGGAAAAATTACCAAATGAATGTGTTAAGTACCGTATATGTATTTTTTTTAATTATTTATTTATTTATTTTTTAAAACAGATAAGCAGTTTTTTTTTCTCCTTGTACACATTACTAAGATATTAAATTTTCGAAATTGTACTTAATTGAAAAAAGATTTGCAGTTGCCCTGATTTTCCTTGCAATTTTAAAAACAATATAAAAACTAGAAAAATTAAATATCGATCGCTAATAAATAGTTTTTAAACTGCTTTGTTCGCCTATATTATTTTCCATCCATATAATCAAAATTCTAGCAAAAATTCAGCTCGCTTGGCGAGTAACATAACTGAAAACTTTTTGTTATTTTAATTTTCACAGTGACTGCCTCAGCCGTTCTGTTCGCTTTTGGATTAAGTTCAAAACTACAAGGTTACAGAAAGAATGCTTAGATGCCGTACGTGAATTGGTTGTTCATTGATTAGAAACATTTTCAGTATCCCCATCATCATTTAATAGTACTTTACTTTAATACGCGTTTTTAATTGCCTTTAAACAAGGAATTAGAATGTGAGAAAAGAGATTTTTGAAACTTGGTTTTCCAATCGACTGCAATAGTGCTAATGACATAAAATAAAATTATAAGTTCTAATTAAGAATTTCATATGGTATCGCATTCCTAAAATTTGTTATCAATGCCTAAGTATTTTAAATTGATTAAAATTTTAAATTGAATAGTTATTTTTAATTAAAACAGTTTCAAGTTAAGTTAAGCTTTTTTTTCCTAATTATTACCGGTGTAGTAAGAAATCAATATTTATTGGTATGGTTATTGGATATAATCAGTATTATTTTAAAATTATAACTATTTAGTAACAAGTATTATATTTATTTAAATTTTCAAAATTTCTTTGTTTGAATAGGGGAGATTAAAGAGAGAAGAGAAATTTTTGATAAAACTATTTTATAAATTTTTTTTTCTATACATACAAATTATTCTACATTATTTTTATATCTCAACTTGAAACCGGATGATGGTTGGTGAATTCTTTTACTGCTTCCTGCTCATACTGACCACAGTATAATTAAAAATAGTCCCAGTAGTTAGGCGAGTTTGCCGTTGGGCTAACCACGAAAAATTTTGTGGTTTTTCCTTTGATGTTACGTGGATGCCTGTCTGTTTCACTCAAAATGTCTTCCACAAAGATAAATTGGTCCTAGTTCTTGATCCAGAAGTTCTTCTAGGTTGGATTTAAAATAAAAAAAAGGCAATGGAGTTGAGCTTCAATATAGCCTGAAATCCGATATGGATCAGCAGTTCAACGTGGATGATATAATAAAGTAAAATTGATTTGTGAATGCCGAGTTTTAATACAATATAACATCAAAGTATAACATCCTTAAGTTTCGTCTTGGTTGGTTTTGAACATGATTTATCGACAATATCTTACATTGATGCCATTGCTATCTTAAAAGTAACAATAAATCTGAAGAAGAATTAAAATAAATGAGGAAGTAGTCATTATTATCCAACAGTCAGGTATTTCCTGTACAAAAGAAACAGTTTTACTTTCTTCTTCTATAAAAAGCGACATTGATTTCATCAGAATTAGTAAATCATTCGATGAAAGGTCAGTGCTCGATGACTGTAAAATTGTATCTTCAAGCAGTTTCTTCGATAAGTTGCGTGTAAACTAATGACTATTAAAGAATTTCTGTTGTTTCTATACAGAACGTAAACAGAATTCACATTTTTGACCTACATTAATTCTTGTTAAGATGATTCAAAAGTTCAACGTTCTAATTTCTCTAAAAATACACAAGAGAATCTTATATTTAAATACCAGTTTCAGTTTGCTTTCGAATAGTCAAAAACACATGTTTTTCTGTGTAGTGTCCTAAGGGAGCTTTTTATGACCTTTTTTTTTTAAAAAAAAAAAGTGCTTGGTGACTAATATAGCAATTAGCGGTCACAATTACCTAAATGACACCAACTGGTCGTTAAACAGAATGTAATTAAGATAAATTAATTCATATATTTGTAAGCGTTATAGTAGTATATCTCACTTTAAATGTCTCACATAGCATTTTATCTTTAAATATCTCACATAGCGTATTTTTTTACGCATGTGAGTTATTTATCTTGAGAAATTCCATTAGATTGCGTGACAGTACTCTCAATTCAATGCAAATTTTTTAGAAAGGAAATTTTTTTGATGAAATTTAATTTTGAAAAATTTCACTTCGTATGCATTCATTTATGGAGAAATTATATCAGTTTCTTCAGTTATTATGCTAAATTTTAGTCATTTAGTTAAAACAACCTCATATGAGAAGGTACAATGTGCTTTGAGAAAAAAAGCATGGTCAAAACTACCAGAATATGGTCAAATTTATCGTGGTACTATGGGAGCACCAAGCACAGTAATTTTTATCGAAGCGCTTTGGTACTGTTTCGTATAGTAAATGTAGAAAAACAGTACAATTTTTTCATGATTAGAGCATGGCATAAAATCTGTTTATTCAGTTAAATTTAATTTTCCGTTTTAGAATCTTATTAAATGCTTAGTAAAAAGAATTAAAATTTTGGAGACCTGAATTTCCGGTAAACCGTTACGATGATAGACGAAAATTTACCAAATAAATGGTTTAAATACAGTATATTTTGAATTTATTACCAGAATTATGTTTTTTTAAATCTTTTTTTAAACGATATACTCTGTAAAAAATTCCAGATTAAATTAAAGTAAGTACTGGCCCTCAGGTTGCCAGTACTTTTTACCGTAAAATCCATTTTTACCGAAATATGTTACGGAACAAAATCTTCGGTATACAGTACAATTTTACAGTAATAATTACCGTAGAATCACTAAATCACTCTAATTGAATAAATATTACTGAAAAAATTCGGTATAATATTTAACGGTGAAAATAGGTTTTACGATAAAATAGACTTTACGAATGACGCATCCAAAGTTTTGGTACTTTATATTGCAATTTAATCCGGAATTTTTTACAGTGTATAGGGAATTTTGCGACAGTAGTGATTTATTTATAACTGTACGTAACCGAATTCATAAGGTTAAAAACCTAAATATTAAAAAAGGTCTGTTTGAGGGTATTTGAGCAAGCTAAATGCAGTGTGTAAAATATTTTTATATCTTTTACTTTTTAAGGCCAAGCGAATATCATTCAACGCACAGAGTAAGACAATCTTAGATTATGACATTAATGACATACCTTAATGTGAGTTCCGTGTCAAAACTTAAGACAGTCTTAAAGTGAACCCCCATTGCTTTCTAAAAATTGAACTCGTTATTAACTTAGGGTTATTTAAGGGTAATAGTCTTAACTTCTTTAAGGAGGTCATGAAAATGAAACTTTAACGTGACATTGAGGTTTAAAATTTGTCCCCTGTTGATCCTGAATATAGGTCAATAAGACACTCGAATCATAATAAAATAAATTTGTTTTTTTTATAATCATTTTGAATTTTATTCAACTTTAACTCTGAAAATAAGAAATAAATGATATCGAGCCTTCTTTAAAAAACTTTTTCACGATTTAAAAAATATTGATCTGGGAACCATAAGCATTTACTGTCATGATATTTAAATCTATATTTGAACTTTTTCAAGGTTAGAAATTAATGACAAAAAATGTATAGAGTTACTATGTTGCAATTATTTCGAACGAAGTTTTGATATTTTAAAAATGCTTTCGAGGTGAATGCTTCGAAGCCATACTATAAAAAATTCCTGATCAAATTACGGTAAATGCTACAGGCACACAGGCTGCCGGTACTTTTTACCGTAAAATCCATTTTACCGGAACATGCTACGGAAAAAAAATTGATATACCGTAATTTGTACAGTAATAATTACAGTAAATACACTGAATCACTCCAATTAAATAAATATTACTGCAAAAATTACGGTATAATATTTTACCGTAAAAATGGATTGAACGGTAATGTGGAGTTTGCGGGTGGCACCCAAAATTCCAGTACTTTATACCATAATTTGATCATAAATTTTTTGCAGTGCAGTGTCTGTCATTTGATAGTGTAAATGCTATAGTTTCCCCGTCTTAAAAAAATAGACATTTAAGCAAATAAGTAAACTAAGAAATGATAATATCATTCACTAATATTTTTATAATAATATGTTGTTAACATTCAAGTTCTTGGTTTTGTCATTAAAAACTCAAATATTAATAAGTTGCCAATCTTTACCTAGCAGGAAGTTAGTAGAAATATTAGTTTGTAGAAAAAATATCAACTATTTAATCCCTCAAACATAAACTTACATACTTGAAGGTAGTTTTACAGTTGAAACAATGGGGTGTTTTCTAAGAAACAAAATATAAAAAAGTAACAAAATGACGTGGAAATACCCCTAAGGAAGTATTATATACTATGTGAAGAATTCTTAATGAGAGATGGGTATTTCAGCAGCAATTTTAATAAGAAAGAAGTGAACTATGCAAAACGTTATCATTAGTGATAAAAATAATGCTAAAAAATAAGCAAATTACAATGCAGAAAAACCAACTCATTGATATTGCGGTGACTAGGATAGCAGTGATAATGAAAAGAAATTATAAGAAATAAATAAATATTAAAATCTTATTTGTTTTTATCGTACGAGATTATAAAGTGGGATTAAATAAAGAGTAAATAATTTGTTGCTCTTTCTTTACCCAATGCTAAGGTTTATTTTTCTGATTTCTTTAAAAAATGAAATATAGACTATTTTTGATTATCACATTTAAAGAGATATTTTAAAGGGCATTTTTTTAAAAAAAATTTGTCGGTAGTCTAGAACAATGACAGTCTGAAATTAGTTCTGGAAATTCTGTTTTTTTGTGCAATTTTTAAGTTAAATATTTAAAAATAGATTCGATTTAAGTTTAATGGATAAAAAATTAAAACAAATATGGCATTTCTACCAGTTTTTTTATTTTAATTGTTGACATTAATATATTTTTATAATCACAAGATTAACTATCGATATTTAAATTCTGAAAGAATGGGATTTAAAAGTTTCTAATTATGTTATATGTCATGCTCTCTGATAACAATGGGTTTAATCGAAGATTTTAAATAAAGTTATTGCCTTCCTTAAAAATTCTTTTCATAGATTGATTATATATTCTTCTTAACATTCTCAACTAGTTTTCCTTTTTTATTATGACATTATCTTTATACATTACTTTTCTTACTTTCGTTTTAGTTTGATGGTTTTCTTTTTCTTGATTGCTTTGACTTTACTTTCCTTCTTTTTTTGAATATTTTAATTAATAACAAATAAATCATCGCTTTCTTGTCCAAACAGTTTTAAGTTTAGAAAATTCTCTCTCGCTTTCTGTAAATATATATATAAGTTAATCAATTTTTACTCAATTTACGATTAAACAACCCATATTTCATAGATAGTTTATTAGGTATACAATATAGTTTTATATTTATTTATAAAATATACTGTGCACTCATAAAAGTGAACAAAATTAATAATTAATTGGTAATATTTCGTTTTAAATATAATTGGTACTTTTTCAACAGATAGCAAAAATATTATCGATTCATATACTAATTGTGATTATATCGCTAATCTTTATTACATATGCATTGCCTAGATAGTTTATTACCGCTATAAAGATTAATTTGCATTCAGGCGTAGTAATGTAGTAAGTGAAAGTTATTAATATACCTTCGGGTAATTAGAAAGTCTTTTTGGTAAAGAGAACAAAATTGTCAGGTGCAAGAATTGGTATCAATAACCAGAGGATATGAATATTTAATTGCTGCATTAACAATAATATAGGTCATAACGTTTTGTATTTTCTTCCTCATTACGACAGTTTTTTTCAAAAACATTTTGTGTTTCATCGATAATTTAAGGGAAATCTTACATTTCCTGGAAAAGCTAATATGCTCATAGCGAATTTGTAAGGTATATTTTCGTAATAGCTTTTTCCGTGCAGATGCAAAGCAATTTAATAGACTTTTAATTGTAAATTAAGTTGGTGGCAAACTTAGCAGTTTTTATTAATCTTTCTGAAGACTTATATAAACAGAGAGCATGGCTTAAGTGCTCAAACACACGAAAATTTAAAAATTTAAAAATAGAAAAAATACTGAGTTTTTATTTTTATAAAAATATGGTTATCAATTCTCGTACAAATGATTAAAAATGTGCTTTTTTCTTCAAAATCGAAAATCTAGTTTCGTATTTTTCTCATAAGTAAAAAAAATTGTTTTTCTCTTCGAGTGAAGCTAAAACTTTGAATTCGGTTTTCATATAATTACTATTTCACGTTNAATTTATTTTTTTTAAGTTTTAAATTTTTTTTTCTTAGCTCAAAAACTATAGAAAATAACTATATGAGGTTAAATGAGTTGTTATATGATTTCAAAAAGTTTCCATTGATTGAAAGATATATTCAGCAATTGTGTTGATTTGTTATCATTTGTTTAAATTTGGTTTATTCGTAAGAAATATTGGTATGATGTAAGTTGACTATAAGAATGCTGCAAAGAAAAGCGAATAAATAGAAAACCTATTAAGAAAAATTATTAAAATAATAACCCTATAAAATCTGAATTATACTTGAAGTACTTTGAATTCTGTTTTCTTCTAGATCACTTTCATGCTTTTTTTTAAAACGACTTCCAGAAACTATAGAAAAAATTGAGTGAAAATTAGAGCCAATATTTTAGCTATATAATTTGAAATAGTTATCAGAAACTTGAAAGATATATTTTAGAATTTCCTAAATAGTTTTGTTTAAATTTTTAATTTAAATTTTTTAAAAGGGAAAGTAATAAATCTACAAGAAGAAGGGCTTATTTCATCTGATTTTTGAAAATATTTAATTTTTAGTATTAATAATTTCAATATTTGATGTGAGCTTGTCAAACTATGAAAATTGAATTTTAGTTTGGGGAAAATCCTATAAACCTAATGCTTGCGTACTATAATTTTAGTGCACTATAGTACTATACATCTTTACTTTTTGAAACCCTTACACTTTTATAATTAACAGCTGTTAACTAAATAGGATTGATGCAGAAACGATGATTAATATATATTGTTCCAATGTATATTCGGATAGATAAATCGTTATTATTGATAGATATCGCTATTATTAATAGATAAACTGCTACACAGAGAAGAAAAGTATGATCAAAACTACCAGAATATGGTAAAATTTACAGTGTTTCTAGCTGTATGGGAACACCAAAAAGCTCGGTAATTTTTACAGAAGTACTTTGGTAATATTTTTGCAAAATTAACAATGATATTTATAATAATAGTAATACAATTTTTAATACATTTTTCGTGAAATTAACAATAAAATTTAGTTTTATAATATGTGATAAAATTTGGTTAATGTGGTAATTTTATCACGATACTTTAGAGCATAGCATAAAAACCATTTATTCGGTTAAATTAACTTTTAAATTTTGAATATTTTACTAAATATTTGATAATAAGAATAATAATTTTGAAAAACAGAATTTCTGTAAACCATTTACATGTGAACAGAAAAATTATCAAATGAATGGTTAAAATACCGTACATTTTGGTTTTATTAACCCGGAGTATAAACCATACTCTGGGTTAATAAAACCAAAATGTACGTTTTTTTAACCATTCATTTGATATTTTTTTCATCATCACTCAGTACGGTAATTTTACAAATGTATTTATGTAAATTGCTATTATATTTATACACATTATTTTATCAAATATATTTATAGGTATAAAACCTATTCCAATATTTGATTTCCTCTGTATCGATTTTGTATCTTTATTCTGTAATTCCCTAAATAATTGTGTCATTTCCTCAAAACTAATAAAAATCATCTTATCTTTATAGAGTCGCAAGTTGTCACCGTAAGTAGCAGTGGTTTAGTAGCAAGCATAAACTCAGGTGGTTTACAAGGAAATATTGAATTTCTTGATGATCCAAAAGGAACAGCAATCCGGGTATTTTTAAGAGGAGGAACTTATGGAGAGAAATTCAGATGGAAAATTCATGAATTTCCATCTATACCAGGAACTGCTAATCCCTGCAGTGATGAAAAAATTGGACGAACGTTAGTATGAAATTAACATTTTGCACTCAAATTTGCAATACGCGTTTTCGAAAATATTTGTTAAACGATGAAAAATAATATGGGTATATTGAACCATAATATCGCGAAAATTTGCTGCAAACTTAAACTTTTGACCCAGAGGGGACTCAGGTGTCTCTTTTATAATTTTTTTTCTAGCACTCTAATTTTTAATTATAAAAACAATCAAATTTGTACCAAAAATATATGCTAGATTAACGGAATTACATTTGCACTAAAATATAAAATTCAAAAAAAAAAGTAACANAAAAAAAAAAAAAAAAAAAAAAAAAAAAAAAAAAAAAAAAAAAAAAAAAAAAAAAAAAAAAACGATTTGAATTTTTTTTTTCATTCATCATCAAAAATTTATCAATAATCTATTTTGTAAATTAACGAAATTTCAATGAGGAATAACTGTTTCTTTTAGATATAAGCAACTGCAAGTAAGGGCAATTTTTTTTTTTTTTTACTTGGGAGTGAGTCGTGTTAGGAGATTTTACTTACCCTTAACGCAGAAAAAGATACCGATTTTTCATTTTGTATTTCATGACCATAAATTATTCAAATGCTACATATAATATTTTTCATTTATTTTGACCTAAATTAGTACAAAATAATAAAAAATGCATGAAAAATATGTGTAACAAAAATTCTGCTTCAAAGGGTTAATAAGGTGCTAAACTGAACTATGTACCTGTTAAAATTGAACTGTAATATCGTTTGTAATATGTATAATCTATTTTCATTTGCTTGATTATATAGATCAACATAAGGTGGTAGCATGCTAATTAAATATCGCTATTTAGAGTAATTTAGTACAAAAATTAAAGATTCAAGAATATTAACTTTTAATGGCTTCAAGGAATATTATTTGAAGATAATATGTCCGTATTGTTATAATAAATAAGATAATAAGATAAATAAGATAAATATTTTTATAAAAAATGGTTTTAACAGAAGAGATTAAACAAAAGATTTGTTTTCGCACAATTGAAAATGAGGAACATGTCAAAAAATATGTAAGAAATAATGATTAAATTAGTAGAAAGATAATGAAGGTTTGTTATTCTCCATGCTCTATAGCGACAATTTAGAGCATATTTATTAAGAAATCAACTTGAAATAATAATTGTAAAAATAATAAAATTGAAATAAAATTATAAAATAATTCTACATTTGTAGGAACTATTTGTGATCAAGTCAAACTGCTTTTTGGTCATATATTCTTGGTAGTTCAGTTCACCTTAATGAATATACATTATAAACCATATGTCTTTTTTCATTTTTACATATATTTGAAGATCAAGGAGGGAAGGGCCATTTATCCCCATTTTACACAAAAATAACGATTGAATCACCCTCTGTTGCATTTTGCAGATCACTAAGTTTTGACAAATCAATAACGCGAAAAATCCGTTTTCCCCAGAGTTGTTATGCAGTGAAATGAATAGTGGAGTAGAAAAATCTTTCCTTTACACGCGGAAAATCGTTTTTTTCCTATACCAGCTTTTATGGACATTTTTGCAATAATTTGATATTGACTTACTATTGTCAAATCAAATTATCAAATTTTACTATAATTCGATTTGATTTGACATATTTACTATAATATATGAATTTACTATAATTTCTTTGTATTTTGATTGTAATTTATGATTTTAACGAATTATCCAGGTTCCGTTATGTTCTTAATATACGCTTCAAAAATTAATTTTCTCTGTTTACAAATTTTAATTTGTGCTTGATGTTCCAATGTTGTAAAGTGCAAATACTATTTTTCACTTCATTTACATATATTATATTTTCAGATATATTGATTTCACTGAAAAACACGGAACGGTTACAGCTGGTCAAGATATGGTTTTACTTTCAAATCTGAAACTGATTCCAAATGCATCCATTTTAGGAAGAACTCTCGTACTACGAAGCCCTGAAACCGGAAGAATTTCATGCGCAGTAATTCAACCTACATCGAGAATACGAACTTACCAAGCTAAACTATTTTCACCCCTTGGAGGAACAGTTGTTGTTAGACAAAGTGCATTTGGTACAGGAATTTCATCACAGCTTTGGTACGTAAATGGAACGAGAAGGGATTCGATTCATCGTTGGGCAATCATGCAATCCATTTCAGGTGTCTCTGAATCTCCATCAATTACTTTCCAAAATGAAGTCACACATTGTGCTAATCTTCAAGCAACACCCTTTTTCCACATTTCTGAGGCAGTAGGATATGCTGCAGTTGGGCGTGAACCCAGTTCAATAACTGGTCGTACTTATCACTCAGTTGTCTCTGCTCCCATTCTTGAAAAAGTTGCTAATAGTCTTTATATTGCCATATATTCTGATATTGATCCATCAGAAGTTCTAGCATGTGGTCGTCTAGTACCAATTGAACCTAGACAAGCAATGGCAAAGTTTGATTCGGAAGCATCTGGAGAGATATCTTTTCGGCAAGAATCTCCTTTTGACCCAACTCTAGTTACAATAAATTTAAATGATTTGAATAAAAAAGCTTACAGCTATGGAATTGATGAATTACCATTAATATTTAGAGGAGACAAGACTGAGGTATGTCCCAATGTGAAATCTATTATCTACAATCCACTGAAAAAATCACCAGATGCCGTTCCAGAGCCAAATAAGGGTAGTTCAGATCAATACGCAGTTGGTGATTTGAGTGGAAAATTTGGACCATTAAATAATGCAGAAAAACATTTTCAGCAAGTTTATGACCCTCAGTTATCTTTGTTTGGAGTAAACAGTGTGATTGGTAGAGCTATAGTGATTTATTATCCCGATGGTCAACCTCTTGCTTGTGGAAATATTGAACTTACTGGAAGGAGAGTTATTACTGCTTTTGCAACATTTGATTTTCCTTTACAAGGACAACTTATTTTAAGACAAGACAGAGATGACCTTGTTGCAGACACTTCTGTATATTTAGAGCTATCTTATCCATCAGCTGCGTCTCAAACCAAGACCTATCATCACCCTTGGCATGTAAACGAACGAGCAATTCCAACTGGCCAACGATTTAGCCTGAGTGGTATAGAATGCCTTCAAGCTGGTTCAGTGTTCAATCCTTACAATGTCAGCGTTAATGGTTTTTACTTTAGTCATTGTTCCGGTTTAGCACCTCAAAGATGCCAAGTTGGAGACTTTTCTGGCAAATTACGGCACCTTGATATCCCTCCGTTTGGAATTCAGGGAAATAAACAACAAATATCACGATATTATTTTACAGACCCAATGCTTCCACTTGTAGGACCGGCTAGTGTCATAGGTAGATCTGTCGTAATTAATGAGCCTGATTTTGGAGAAGGTCGACTTGCATGTGCCAATATTTTCGAACATTATAGTGATTATGGAAAATAATATTAGTTCCTTGATAAAAAATAATATTTAATTTTGAGACAATAATTTTCAATCCAATTTTTTGGAACGAAAATTGTACTTAATTGGAGAATGTTGAATGCCTGCCATATGCCATATATTCTGAAATCAATATTGCATCAAATCTTTCATTAGAAAAGAATTATGTATAGATTCTCTATGAGAATCTTTATTTGCTTGATGTAAAGTAACTTAATTGAAAAATGGTGTAATTATTTCATTTGTCATAGGTGCTACGTGTATGATAATTGTAACTTTTCTGTGTCATTTTACATAAAACATAGTTACTAAATGTACGTGACTCATTTAAGGAGCTTCATAATAGTTTAACTTTTGAAAGTAAGAAAACAAAAGCTTTAAACAATTTTGAACTAAACTATTCGCATACTTACTAAAAATATTGCCTTTGTTTGTGTTCTAATTTAATTTAATAATATTAAAATACCTAAACTTTCATCATAGGTGGTACACTTTTTACAAATGGATCATTTATACGCCAGTTGAACAATCAGTCGGAGAAATGTCCCCACATTACTATTTCAAATGAAGAAAAAATTAAGAAAAAAAAATGGTACACTCATGTCTAAATTTTGCAAACTAAGTTTTAAAATGTTTCAAGAAGTCACTAAAATTTTCAGAGGCAAGGAAGTTCTAAAGATATATTATTATTATTATTATTGCGAAATTCTGGTAAGAAAAGAATAAATTGAATTTTAGACTTTCGTAATTCGGCTATAAATATGGAGTCTGTTACGAAATTTTGTATGGGTACTAGATAAGAGGCTAGACAAGACAAGAGACTAGATTTTTCTGAAAAAATTACTTTTTTAGCAAAAACACTGAAAATTAAAATAAAAAAAAAATTAAAAAATTCGTAACAAAAATTTTACTTATTTTAAGTCTCTTATAGTGGTAGCTTAAATCGATTTTAATTTTGTAAACTGCGTTAGGATCAACAGGTTTTCAGGATGGCATTCTTTTGTACAGTAGTCGTTTGTTTTTCTGTATTTCACCGTTTTATAATCCTAATTTGTCACGCATCTTAATGCTGTGAAATTTCATGATGATCTGAAACTTTTAGTTTCTTGCTCTGATTGAATTTAATTTGACAAGTATCCACAATTGCGTATTAATTTTAATCCAATGGTATCAATGAGAATAGAGAGGTCAGAAATGACTCATATCCAAATTTCTGATATTATTGAGTAGTTACATTCAATGGACACTCATTTTTAATTCTCAGTTAACACTCACGACTCTTCTCCTATCAAGGGGAAACAACGCAGCAGAAGTCAGTAAAAAAAAAAGAAAGAATTTTTTATTAATTTTGTACAGATTGTGACAAACTAAATAATTTTTTAATGGGCTAGGATAACCTGCTTTTCTATTTTCTATTTTATATTTGTCTTTGAACAACCAACCCAATTTTGAGCTTACGGCTACCAATCTTCAACTCCGTAGCCTTGAAATTTTGAATCCAATCCAGAAGACAAAGGAACTCCAAGGTCAAGCATTGGCAGAAATTTTGCCTTTGTGGAGGACTTTTTAATTCAAACTTGTCCCCATTTGCATTACATGGAGAGGACTGCCACCAAAACCTCACACGGTTAGTCTAACAGCAAGGGGACTCTAACCTATGATTTTATTTTATTTTATAACCGTCGTTGAACAGCCGACCCAATTTTGGGTTTACGCCTACTAATGTTCAACTCCGTAGCCTTGTAATTTTGAACTAATCCAGAAGACAAGGAAACTCCTGGATCACCCAGAGGTATGATTTGCTATGGGAACATGGAGGACTTTGTGACTCGAAAGATTTAACGTGCACCAGTCACCATTTACTTCACGGGGACTCTTCGGCTTTCGGGGATCGAACCCACGACCACTTGAACATGGGCCCAGTGCCCTACAATCAGACTATCCCGGGCCCTGACCTATGATTTGTCTGCCACTGAGGATATTTTACACGGATAGCCTGGTTGGTAGGACGTTGAACTCGTGTTCGTGAGAACGCGAGTCTTAATCCCGCCTGCCAAAGAATCCCCGTGTTTTAAATGGTGGCAGGTGCACTTTAAATTTTTGGGGTTACAAAGTAAAAAAAAATCAATACCTCTGGGGGTACTGAATTGGAGATTGATCGTTCTCTGGTTCAAGTCAAAATTCTGATCTGTGGATGAATGAATAGAGTATGACAGGGTCCTTCCTTTGAAACGGGTTGTGACGTGCGTGGCTGAAGTCGTATTCCTGGTGATAGATGGAGCCACTGAAAAAACAAGAAACGCACTCTCTGTCTTGAAAATTCACTTGATTTCAAGCAGACTTGCTGGATTGGCAAGTGGTAAAAGTAACAACACGACAACACCAACAAAATTTTTTTTATTATCTCATTCTACATATTTCAATCTTCATTTTAATATGTTACAAATACAGAAATTTAAAAAATTAGAGCTTGTATAATACAATGTTTATAACCTATTTTTTAAATTATCCATAAGTTGAAAAAAAAAATTATTCAAATTTGATTCCATTTTGATTTTTTTAAGCTACATGAATGTAGTTTTTATTTCACGTAGGATTTTTAAAAGTAAACTTTTTTTTAAAAAAATGGAGGTGTTTAGAAAAAAAAAAATCTAAGTATGACATGAAATAAATTTTATTTTAACGGATTCACCCACTCAACCCAATTAAAAAATCCCTATCTGCAACGAAAACCATATTTATTTTGAACATTGTGTCAACGATGCTCACAATATGGCATAAAAACCAATACAGAATGGTATGAAAACCATTTATTCGATTTAATTTACTTTTCAGATTTGTTTCTTTACTAAATGTTTGCTAATAAGAGCTATAATTTTTAAATTCACAATTCCCGATAATTAGTTACCATAACGAATGGAAAAATTACCAAATGATTCATTTAAATACTGCATATATTGGTTTTGTTACCAGATTTTTTATTATTCTATTATTGTTTTTCTTTCAACCAGAAATTTCTTTACTACACTAGTGCGGTAATTTTGCTTGAATTTTTTTTCCGTGCATACATGAATTTTGTGATAAGCCAAATTTTTAATCAGTGGTTTTATTTTTTTATTAAAAGAAAAGGTTAAGATTTAGAACAGGTTAATTGTAATAATAAGGACTGTACAGAAATTAAAAAAAATATATGACTTTACACATTTTTCAATCAAAAACTTTGATTATTGTGAATGAAAGAAGCTGTTATTCAAACTACAATTTCAGAAAATAACAGGAAGTATGTTTTGCTTAATTAGCTTTTTAATGACATCATAATTCCACCGTAAGTTCTGCAGGTGACATACATAANATACTAAAACAGATACATAAATTAATTAATTAAACCAAAAGAGAAAGAAAACATAAACATTTTTGTTAACTTTATCAAGAAGAAAAAAAAGGCTTTTAGGATATTATTTACGAAAAAATTATGTTTTAAAAAAATATGTCTTAAGTAAGCATAGGGGACTGAAATACGTTCGCTAACAAAAGGGGACAGGTTAAAAAATAGCTCAAAACCACGCTTGAATATCCCCTTAAAAATCACATCAGCAGCATTCCATATCCTGATAAAGTGTTTTGTATTTATTATAATACTAGTTTTATGATTGAAATGAATGCCTTAGTTCTTCGATATAAATAAATTTAAAAAACTTGAGGCAATACAATTATAATTTTCAAAAAGATCTGAAGAGCATTTGGGGAAAAACATCGCATTTGTAAAAAGGCAAACAGTTGTTTTCGTGTATTGTGGTGTTACTTAGTGGAAATTTCTGAAACTTGTTAAGTATCTATCAGGAAACAATATTAGGAAACAAAAGAATGTAGCTTCAATTGGCCCAAATTTCTTCAAGTAGGTGTTACCCATTTTTTTAAACGAACATTCCGTAAAAGGGGACTAAGGAATCTAATGAGTTAAAAGGTTAAAGTTCCCTTAAAACTATTTCAGAAGTACCTGTTCTGAAGTTGTTGTTGATATCTCCTTAAATCTGTCCTTCTCAGATGTAAGAAATAAATATAAAAATGTTTTATCTGAAAGAATTTTTTTAATCTGAAAGAATTTGTTAGATAACGAGTTTCTATAAAGCAACAAATTGTATGAATGACTAGTCAAAAAAGAATTCATAGGTGGGTGTTCGAAAGTAAATGTAGGTCGTAAAATGCATTCTTTTATTCTAAATTCCAAAATGAAAGAAAAAGTAATACTTTTGTTCATTGACTCTTCCTCCTTTTCTTTTTAAATTAAATATAAAGCTTAGGCATATTCACAATCAATGAACAAAGAACTTTGCGGTAAATCAAAATCGTTCATTTTTTTTATTTTTTTTTACTAGTTTTCCTTCGTCTGTCAAACTTTAATGAACTTAGAAATGTTTTGAACTGGTTTTATGAAAGGTCTTTGCATTGAAGCTTATGCGTCATTTATTTTAAATTCTTTGGAATCAAAAATATTTTTCTTTTCGTTTTAAGTTGTACCGTAGCAAAAGTGCGGTTTTTCTGTTAGATTTATAATTATAATTTAATGATAAATAAGTAAAAGGAATTAAATAGTTATTTTTAAAAGCTTTAAAAATAAACTGCTATTTTTTGTCACTTCATTTATAGATGACGCTTGATAAAGAAGATCTTAGTCATATCAAACCAAAATGATTGTTAACTAAAGATCCTAAACTGAAATCATTGAAAAGTAAACTAAATAACTCTCAGAGTAATTTATTTAACTTTAAACCATATTATAGTTCTTCAAGGACTCTAAATTCGGATAGATCAGCTATGATATTCTTTTTATTCCCTTATATGGAGATGGATTTATTTATTCACATGCACATGTGCTAGTTTTTTTTTTGTAAATACATACACTTTTTTCAATTTGAAGAGTACCGCCGTGAACTGATCATTAAGACACGGTTCCCAGTATAACACCGAAGTCAAGCATCACTGGCTGCTGTCAGTGTGCTGGTGGGTGCCCACTGGGATAAGTCTGCGAAGGGACCGAGGGTGTGTGGTATTGATCCTCGTTAAACTGCTCTACTGTAAAGTGATTGACTTCTCCCGAGGTCAATGGGCTACCGAAGCATGGGGGTCATCCCCTCTACAGAGGATCAAAATTGTGACGGTATGTCTTCGGATCATTCTCCGGGATGTTTCCCAGACCGTCACCAATAGCCAATTGTATAGCTCTACTGCAACGTAAATAAACTACAACAACAACAATTTTAAGAACAGATAGCACCACTTTGAGAAGAACAACAAAATATACAGCAAGTGTTTTGGCGATATCGCATGGCAAAGAAGGCCCCGTGATTTATTGTAATTAAAACAGTCAAACGTTAAACATTATTGGAGCCTCCATACTCGAAGGATATTGTCCTTCCGCCAAACATCCAGAAGCACGAAGATAGCTGGTTCAATATCCGTGTGCTGTCTTTCGCAAATACACGCTATCCCTTCCTAAATTTGACCAGATTTTACAGGATATTCCTTGAATTGAGCCCACGATTCTGTATATATATAGGCAGGATGCATCCTACAGTGGAGTGATCGTAAGACATGGAGCCCAGTAGAACATAAAAGTCAAGTGTCACTGGCAGTTGTCAATGAGTCAGTGGGGGACCCGGACCACTTTAATAGGCCTGAGAAGTGACCGAGAAGATGGATCATCGGTCTTCGGTAAATTGATCTACCATAAAGTGCTTGATTTTGCGTGCAGATCTTTGGGCTTCTAAAGCAGGGGAGCTATACAATCTGTAAATGATTAAAATTGTGATGATATGTCTCCGGATCATCCTAGGGAAGTATTCTTGATCATCGTTAATAGTTTTATATAGCTATTTAGAGCGACAAAGATCGAAATTCTTCTATAAGTACTATATAATATGTAAAACAAATTCCTTTTTATTGTTACACTTACATAAGCAGGCTTGTGAGCTGATTTCTAAATACGGTTTATAAGCCTCAGTCAAGCTGAAGAACAGATAGCACCGATAGAGAAGAACATAACATGCAGCCATTGTAGCATGGAGGTAGCGGTTTCCAATTTCACCTTAACTATCTTCGCGATGTCCTTTTCTGTCTTGTACTATCTCTTCTTCAACTTGACAAGGCTTATTCAGTCAAAATTCGTAATGAGCTCAAAAACTGCATAGGTGTAGATTTTATCAATAAATATATGGATACATATAGGGTTGTCTGTAAATACATAGATGCGTACAGGGATTCAGGACTCGCTTATCTTCACGCTTCCATTTTGGGATGTTTGATCTGATACGCAGCAGTTAAGTTACCCATTTTGTTCACTGGTTATTTATAAATAGTCAAATACTCATTATTTTTATAGATTTTAGGATTGGTAGACGTTAGATTATAGTTTACATACAAATGAAAATAAATAAATAAATAAGTAAAGTAAATAAATAAATGAAACAAATAAATAAAATAAATAAATTAATAAAAAAGCTAACATACCAAAAACAAGCATTTAAATAAATAAAATAGAGCTGATTCTTACCTTTTCTAACGCATTTTAACCATAGTGCTTAAGTTGTAATTGAAGCTAATAATAAAAAATAAAAAAATTAACTAAATAAAATAGAGCTGATTCTTACCTTTTCTAATGCTTTTTAACCATAGTGTTTAAGTTGTAATTGAAGCTAAAGTTCTAATTTCTCTACACTGTAAAAAGTGGGAGATCGTGAGTTCGATCCCCTCTGACCGAAGACTCCTCGTATTCAAAATGGTGACTGGTGCACGCTACTTCAATACCTCTGGGGGTACTAAATCGGAGATTGATCGTGCTCTGGCTCTGGTCAAAATTATAATCTGCGAATGGATGGTCTGTGAATGTGTCCTCCCCGTGAAACGGGATGTGACGTATGTTTGTTGTCTCCAGATCATCCTCAGTGATATTTCCCAGACCGTCACCAATAGCCCATTGTGCAGCTCTAGAGTGTTACGTAAATAAAATTATCGATCCGTAAAAGAAATTGGCGTATTGTTGCCACCGTTTTTGACGTTGAGGTAAACTAAATGCTTTTTTAAATATAGAACTCTAGTTATCGTGCAAAAAATTACATAAAATTGAAAAAATAAATTTTTTTTGGAAAAATGCGAATATTTTATTAAAAAAGTGTTTCTTCTTTAAACGAAATGTTTTTGCAATGAATCCTAAAAATGAATTCTAACGAGACTAAAAATATGTGTTGTCAATAAACAAACAAACAAAAATTTAATAAATAAATAATTGAAATTTAGTAACAAAGTAAATAAAAAATGCAACTACATACTCTCTAAAAATTTTACTTTACCTCTACACCAAAAGTGTTAGCAACTATGCACTAAAATTTTTTTTATAATGGAAGAGCCTTTTGCCCGCTTCTCATCACTGATTCGGCAACATAAAAGTAATTTTAAAACAATTTACTGGTTATTAGGATGATTTTTCATATGCTTTATTATTGGGATTGTTTATTTCGAGCCTTTTAGCTTAAATCATTATTTCAATAGTAGTAGATGTTACTGCTAAAGAGTGAAATCTGTTCTTCGAACCTGTTCAGCTTATAGCTTTGCACTGATTCGCGTATGTGTAAGCTTCATTCTATTCCTTTTTGACGTAGTTCTTAACATGAGCATCTCTTTCCTTTATCTCTGCTATCCTATATCATCTGCTTTTCTTTATTATTTATCAATTAATCATTCGCAATAGAGATAAAATGCACTTTTGAAGCTATTTATGATTAATTAATTTATAAAATATCTTTCCAATTGTTTATTTTTCACTTTAACGGTCTATCATTAATTATTTCATAGAATAACAAGTTATTTCATAAAATAACTAGTTATTTCATAGAATAACTAATTAAAGTATAAAATTTTTTACTTGTTATATACTAAAACAGATTTGTCTAGTTATTTTATGAAAAACTACTTTACTAATAGCTCCAAACCAAACTCCACCACATATCACAACATATGTCATATTGGAAAATGAGTATAAAGAGGAAAATGAGTATGAGTGTTTGCTCAAATTCCATTTACTAACCACTAAGTTTACACGGAAATGTCCATAAAATACGTTTGCTAATAACTCAAAACTCAAAATCACGTATCGCAACATATGTTATTATTCTGCCATCCATGAAATGAAGGTTCAATTTTATAAAAACCAAAAAANAAAAAAAAAAAAAAAAAAAAGAAGGAAAAAAAGAGGAAAATGATTTTGAGTGTTTACTCAAAATCCATTTACTAGTTAATACATAAATGTCAATATAATACGTTCACTAATGGCTCTAAACTCACCACATATCACAACATATGTAATATTTTTTATTCTGCTATTAATGAAATGTATGTTTAATTTAAAAATAAAAATAAAAAAATTATTTCTTAAAGAGGAAAATGATTCTCAAAATCCAATTACTAACCACTAAGTTTACATGGAAATGTTCATAAAATACGTTTGATATTAGCTCTTAACTCAGAACCACGTATCACAGCATATGATATATTTCTTATTCTGAATGTTCAATTTTATATAAAACAAAAAAATTCATTCCAAAGGAGGAAAATGATTTTGAGTGATGTACGTTCAGGCTTTGAAGAGCACTGTTCAGCTATAAAGTCATTTTATGGATGGAAAATTATCTTAAATTTACATAGAACATTTTATATACATGGAATATTTTTAAAAATCTCTTTTTTCATAAATTTATCATAAATTAAAGGTGCTTTAGATAAAAATGTTTTTAAAAACACCCTACATGGAGAAGTCTGATGTCCTCCACTTTTATAGTTCAACTTTGCCTCTTATCTTTATTTATTTATTTTTAAATTTAGAAGAGAAAATGACATCACTATCTGTAGAGGATTTTTTTTTCAGAAAAAAAAGTGAAGAAAAAAAAGTATATAAATGAAAATTTATTTTAAATAAATATTTTTAAAAATCTTTACGTTTCTTTTAAAAATTAATATCGAAAAATTGTGCGATAATTATGAAAAAAAATATTTGTTTGAAAAAGTAAGAAACTTTTAGTAGCTTTCATGGGCGTCATTAGAGTGGTATATGTCCCCCTCAATAATTAAAATTCTCTAAAATCCCTCCTTAATATTTCAGAGAAACAGAGAATATTTTCATCAATCATTGCAAATTTAAACTAATTAAATGTAAAAGCAAAAAAGAGATTAATCTTTTTATAGATGTTTAGAGAAAATTTAAGATTTTTTTTGGGAGGGGGGCGGTGATGAGCGAAATTTTGTGACTGTATTTTAATTTCACCCCCCTCAAAAATTGGACATGTGTAACAGGACTAATATCCTGGAAGAAATGAATAAAAAATGAAACAAATATTTTGTTTCAAATATTTTAAAATCTTTTTATTCGTTTAAATATCTTTTTTCGCCATGAAAAAAAGACAGCCTTTCTGTGTGTTCTGTGCTGTGTTATGTTATGAAAAAATATCACTTTTTTCTGCGGAGAAAAGTAAATAAAAATTTTCAATTAAATGAATATTTTTAATGATCTTAATCAAATCTTAAAAAATAAATAATTAAAATAAAGATTTCTGATGTAATAAATGTGAATTTTTCTTTATAATGAATGAAGTAATATTTATAAAGTAAATAAATATTTAACAAAATTGCCAAAGTGTGTGTAATGGAAGAGGTTATATTCATTCCACATTTCTGCCCTGCCACATTTATTTGTTCGACATTGATTTTTACTTATTTTATTTTTCTGCTTAACGCATATTTGGTGTAATTCTCTTATATTAGTGTTTCCCCACCATGTCTACAGATTCAAATTTAATCTAAGTGTTGTGCTGCCATCTGGTGGAATTCTACGAAACATAAGTTCAAAAGATACTATTTAAAGAGAATGTTTGGAAAGTAATTGTTGAAATATATTGCTTTTTTCATTCATAATCACACAGAATTATGGAAAATAATTTCTGTAATGAAATTCAGACAAAGAGTCGAGGGAAGATGAGCTGGTTATTTGTAGTATGTGGAGTTAAGTGATGCGAGATTAATAATATAAATAAATTAAAGAAGGAAATGAAGATTGTAAGATTTGTATAGTGATGCTACAGAAAGGTTGCAAGATCTCAGTCATGTATTTATGTATTAAATATCTTATCATGTTTTTAATTTTGTTATCCCGATAAATTTTTATAAATGTAATAGAAATTTATGAGTTTGTTTAAAAAAAAGCGAAAATAACTCTTAACAGTGGCTTTTAAATTTTGTTATATCCGTTTGTTGAACCAGAAAAATTAATAATTATATAGCTTAACTTCTAAATTATGAAAAAATATTTTTAAAGTAAACACAATTTCGGTTATGAAACATTATTAATTCTTCTTAAAACGCGCAGTCGTGGCCGAGTGGTTAAGGCGATGGACTCGAAATCCATTGGGGTCTCCCCGCACAGGTTCGAATCCTGTCGGCTGCGGTAAATTTTTTGCGTGAGAATTTTTTAAGTTGTAACTGATTTCTTCGAAATTTCTCCATTTAATGTTGTACAACCAAAGCAAATAAATTTTTTATATTTAAAAGACTCTTACTTTGATTTAAAAATGAATAAAATAACGAGAGACCTCTAAAATAGTATAAAATTTATACAGATGGGCAGAAAATAATTATTTTAATTTATAACTTAAGGATATAAAACTCATTTATTCAATTAAAGCTATAGGAATTAAACATACGAATGTTTTGAATTTAATTAGTTGAAAGGAAATAGATAAATAAATAAATAAGTAAAAAAAAATAAGTAAAAGAAAACGAAAGAAAAATAATATATGTGTATATATAGATATATACAAATTAATTCTTAGATTATTAGAATTACTAGATGCTCAACAATAATATATTAAACCGATTTAGACAAATATTATTTAAATTTTTTAAATTAAATTATTTTTAGGTATGTTTTCTTTTGAAATTTGAATAAAGATTTGAATAATCGAAAATTCTAAGTCAACTGTAATTATAAACCGTAATTAATGTACTGATCTTACCCCTGAATTTTATGTGAACTCATGTCCAAAGTTTCGGGAAAAAATATTTTTTCGCGGGGGAATTCTAGAAATAAGCAACCAAATCAAATGAGAATACAAAGTTTGACAAAAGAAGATAATGACAAAAAGGTAATAGGACGAACCCAACTCTATACGTAAATGGCCATTACTTAAAGATAGTCCAAAAATTATAGAGCAAAATTACACTTGTGGAAGCTGACGGCAATGCAAATATGACAAAGAACTCTCATAATGTTTACGTGATGGAAAAATGCTTTATATAAATAAATCTTAGGTCGTGGAACAATTAATATCATTCCTTCATTTAGGTATTTTTTAGCATCAGCAGGTTTTTCAGAGGGGTGGCGAGATGCAATTGCCCTAATCTCTTCCGTGTATCTGAGGGTGCTTCCTTAAAGATATGCAGATTTGCGCGACCATACAATGTCACGCCGGCTTAGACCATAATGCGTCGAATTCCGTAGTTGTTCACTTAAATGACGTTGGAAATATGATGGTCTTGTCCCTGGTTTTCTACATATGAGAACACGTCGAGAATAATTGTTTAAACTGAATCGAAATCAGTGAAGAGATCATAAGCCCTCAGCGTTTGTGTTTTAGATTGATATTGCCTTTACGAGTTCAGACAAGCTCTACTGAAACACAGAGTATCAATAAGGCACCCTGACTTTTTTAATGTGTACACTGTGAAATATTTCGGATAAAATTTACGATATAAAATACCGGCATTTAGGGAGCATCATCCGTAAAATACATTTAATCGTAAAATCCATTTTACGGTAAAATGTTATACAGTAATTTTTACAGAAGTATCTATTTAATTAAGGTGATTTAGTGATTTTACGGCGATGATTACAGTAAAAAGTTACGGTACATCAAATTTTCCAGTAAAATATTCCAGTAAAAATGGATTTTACGGCACGCTGAGTGCCGGTACTTTTTACCGTAATTTGATCCGGAATCCTTTACAGTGTACGCATCGCAAGAGTGTTGAGAGGCGTTGTCGGTCCCCGCCTTATTTTGATGGATGACAGAGTGGATCTATTAAGGGCTGGTCGAGGAATATCTTGAAGCCGAAGGTACTCAACAGATGGAATAGCTAGCCAGATCCTAACTCAATGGAGCATGCCTGGGATGCTCGCTCTAGACACAACAATTGCAGTTTACAATCCTCTTTCAGAAATCTTCCAATTCTAAGAACTGTCTTGCTAGAGGAGTGAGTTTTATTGTTTCAAGATCTTCTTCCAAGCTTTAAAACAGTTGGCATCCTCATAAACAGTATGAGAGACCCTAGTGAGACTTGCATTGTCAGGCGTCCGGAATTTTATTTGTTACGGAAGCCTTTAGAATGAAACCTATCTGTTTTTAAGCGCGTCTGTTTTCTACTTGAATAACTTTTTACCTTGACCACAATTTTTCGAATTCCTAGGAATTACGATAAATTGTTATTAGTTGAACAATTCTCTGGTTTGATACTGTGGAGAAAACTGCTTTGTTGCACAATGTTTTTCCCTCTAAAGTTAGAAAACTTGATTCGTTTGCTATTTGTTTCAATTGAGAATTAGAATTTATCTTTTAAACAGCATCGAAAAAAGCATTTGTATTTCGAAAATTCGCTCCGCACCAAGTTCTCTCTGTTCGCAGTTACGTTAAAAACCCAGTCCAAATAATCTTCTAAAACCAAATCTTCGTTGATTCATTCTTTGCAGAGTTCACGATGGTATACAAGCAAATTACGGTATTAAGTATACCTACACTTTAAGTGCATCATCCGTTTAAATTCATTTTACCATAAAGTATTATACCGCTATTTTTACAGTAATATTTATTTAGTTAGAGTGTTTCAATCGGTATTTTTTATCTTAATTTGATCCAAAATTTTTTACATTGTGGCTGTTAAGGGAGGTTAGACTGATCGGACCAAGTCATAATTTTCGGCAGATATGTATGTCGTAGAGGAAATCGGGAAGAGTTACAACATAAAAAAAGTCTCAAGACACAACAAATAAAAGAGAGATCGGGAAAAGGTACAGCAGGTAAAAAAAGTCTGAAGGAGAACACAACAATTAAAATAAAGCTTTAGAAGCGTGTTCTGATTTGTTTATTTCATTTGTTCTACCTACATTTGTTCTATCTTTCTAGCTTAGATTTGCTATATTCATTTCTTCATTGAAAGATTTGTTATATTTCATTAGTAAATAAGTATTTGATATTTTTTAGCAGTTATTGCCCGTAATATATTGTTTAACACTTTTAGATATTTATATATAGGTTTTAACAACTCGTTTAGATCCAAAATTTCAACACTTTAAAAAAATTAATAAGAAATGCTGTTTATAACTAAAGTGAAAACATTATAACGCAAACAGATAACAAACATTATAAAGCAATTAAATAATGACAACTTGGAAATTTTGTGCTTGAAAAATAAATAGATAAATAAAAAATATATATTTTTGCAAAAAATGGGACAAACCTCTCATGATTTTCATACTGCTCTCAGTAAAAAATTCCAGATCAAATTCCGGTAAAAAGTACTGGCACACTGAATGTAGCATCCTTAAAATCCAATTAACCTTTAAAATCCATTTTTGCTGTAAAATTTTCTACTGTAATTTTTACAGTAATATTTATTTAATTGCAGTGATTCAGTGATTTTATAGTAAATATTACTTTATATAAAAATTACGGTATATCAGTTTTTGTGGTATATATGTTGATTGTGGAGTGGATTCATTCTACGTTAAAACTGTAATAAAAATGTCAAACCATGAAAAACTTTCTCCTATTATTTAATTGACTCTAACAGGCATTTCAAATTATACATCATATTTTCAATTATTTTATAAAATTTTGTTTCGATTGGTTTACAAAACGATATTAGTCTGATATATAACTAAGCACTCAAGGGCTTGAGTAGTATATATAGGGTGATTTAAAATATACATAAATATATACATAAAAGCTTTATAAAGAGAAAAATGAATTAAAATAATAAAATTAAAATAATAAAATTGTAAGAAATAAGGGTGCCCACCGAAGCCCATGTCCGCCTTCTTAACTTCCGAATGAATGTAGTTATAACATGAGTATTTAGATATAATTATAGTTATAAGCGGGGAATTTAAATGCATTAAAGCGGCTATACACTACAAGATGCCTTCAGAGTCACCTGGTGGATTGTTCCTGCCTCAAAAACGGGACGAGAAAGAGGATAAAAATGAGTTGCAAAGTGTCATCAATTTTGTGCGAGCATTCTTACAAAGAAATAAACACACACTCAATACCCTGAGAAATAATCTCAGAGGGGAAAAAATACTTCCAAATTCGAATTTCTCTTTTGCTTTGTACATTTATTAAAATATTTTCTAATAACTAGTTATTGTTTTTTTTCTCTATCCAAATCTTTTAAATCCAATATTACAGAACTGGTTATTGAAAATAAACAAATGTAAGTTTTTGGAATTTTTGTAGCCTTTTTTTCAAGGTGTTTAATTGTTATAAATCAATGATGCTCTGTAATTTTGTAATTTATATTTTACCCCTCTTTGTATCTTTTTTGGGATTAGAACATTTATTATGTAGATTTTTTAACAGGCCTAGTCTTGTAGCGCGTAGCCACTTTTGAATACCTAGAAACTGTAGCTGAAGCCTTTCAATTATTGGAAAATTATAATTTATGTTAGTAAATTATAAGAAATTATATGAATTAAAAATAATTAATGTTACATTTTTTGGAATTATGGAACTCTCAACTTTGGATTAGAAAGTTGAGAGGGTGGATATTAACTTTAGGGTTACTTAATTTAAGAATCTATGATGATATTTTGAACTTTTATTATTTACGTCACATATTTCTTTCATCATATACAAATCTAGGAAACTTAATTTGTTTAAAGTATCTATTTTGCTACAAAAGAGAGATAAATAAAATTACGGAATTATGAAAATTCCATTAAAGTAGTTGATATTGATTATCATGTATTTTGTATTCGGTAAGCGAGTATCCATTTTTTTAAATTTTTATAATGCATTTTATTTTAATAAATAAATCGAGATGTTTTTAAAGTATCGTTAACTGGCTTTTGTACGTGAGATAGGCTTTATAACTCAAAGAAGTTATATGTACTGCATCGAGAGAGAGGATTGTTTATCATCTAATTATTCCACCTATTGGCCTTTGCAACACTTCCATTTGTCTGGACATATCACAATCTTTCTTCTTTAATTGAGTCAAAGTTACTTGCAAAGGTCAAAGTTTACATTGTTGAGGGAAAAAACTTTTTAGAAAGTGCCAACTAATGAAAAATGTGGAATTAAAAATGCTTAAATGAGAGATAAAAACACAAAAATGATTTTAAATCACCCTTATATTTTTACGTTACTTTTTTTCTGATTCTGCTAGGCGATGAATTCTGTCTTTACAAAGTTAGAGAGAAACATCAGATACATATAAAACTTTCAGTTAGTTCAAGTATCTGCATTACGTTTTTATTTATTATTTTTTTTTTAAAAAAAACTTATCGCCTAGTTCAAGAATCGATTAATCATAAATGAATCTGTATTTGTAGAATTTCAAAAATTTAAGTAACATAATTACGTATGAAAATATCTATAGGAAATAGGAATAGAGGTACATGAAGTGCATATTTTACGCAGTGTTCGATGCACATTATGCTTTTTTCAGTTCTAAGCATTGTTTAATTTGCATAGTTTGATTCACTATTCTTGTCTTTCGCGACTATACAATATGAATTTTTCTTTTTTTCAAGTCCCATCCTCTTTTAGAGGAATTTCGATATCACTTAAGTCAAATGGAAAAGTCTTTAATACATTATTGTTTTTCGTTTTTCACTTAAAAAGTAGGAAGTGTCAGGACAAAGTGCATTGTTTTCTATCACGTGGTTATGAAAATAATGAACCTCTGGTCAGAGTATGCTTTCCGATGAATCTTCATGCCTACAGTTTGGCCTTAGAATATTCATTTTGAGCCCTTTTGTATCAAAATCATCTCTATCAGATAAATCTTCATGTCGAAAATGTTCAGCTTCTGAGTCATGTTTTCTTTTCGCACTGGCCATTTCTGCAGCATGTTTCTTTCGCCATTTTGTGCGACGATTTTGAAACCATACCTGAAACATAATTGCAACATAAAGTTAGTTCAGTTGGCATAAACTATTACTATTGCTTTTATGCATAATTAATATTAGTTAATAACATTTAATTAATATTTAATTAATATTCCATTAACATTAATTAACAGTTATTTAATATTTAAATATGAATAAAACAAACAAATCAATGATATGAATCTGCAAAATCATGCAATGAAACATATTAACGAAATGATGCAATGAACAATGCATCATTTTGATTCATAAAATATGACAAGGACACGTTTCGTGAATCTTTTAAAAGTGCATACTTTGTTGACAGTTTTATACGGTTGCAAATTACAAAAAATATTAAAAAAAACCCCACATTTTCATTGAGTCAATTAATAAAAATTTGAAATTTAAAAAACTAAAAAAATGTTGTCTCCTGTTTTTGATGTAACTGGAAAAAATACGATTAAATACTAAACCCTTTTAGTTTATTTCAAATAAAATTGTCTTTACTGCAATTTGATTGCGCCATTTTTTGCCAAAATTTCTGAAATTAAATTTGCCTATTTTTCTTTTCGTTTGATTCTTTTTAAAAATAAATCTGAAAGCATTTTGCGAAGCTTTACAAGACAAATTAAAGTACGATAAATATAGCACATATAGTTATAATTTTAAGCAGTTTTTTTTAAAAAACATATTTTAAGATACATTGATTTTAAAAAAAACTTGAAGTAATGCTTTTTCAGGAAAAAAGCATTCAAAATTTTAGTCGTACTTGATGTTCGAAGCAAGGAAAATTGAAACCGAATATTATCTTGTATTTTAATAAAATAAAAACATGACATTTTCCGGGTTTGAAAGGTAATTATACTTTTTAAGATATAAAAAGAAGCTGATAATTTTTAAGATTTTTGTGTCTCCGACTCCTTTAAATAAGCGATACTTAACCATATACATAGTTGGGGCCAGTTAAGAAATTAAGCGAAATGTGTGTTAAGTATCACAATTTTAAAATAGTTGCAACTAATAGGGGTAAGCCCTACATACAGTTACGCCCCACATATGGTTTCTGGTCACTATCAAGACTATACATGAAAGAAATATTCTATATATAAAATTTAGCTTCTAAAGCATATCACTTGATTACTACTCAGATACTTTGTGTTGAACAATTCCTTGTTAATGTAGTAAGTGTCATTTGTTTTGCACATGGATTGCAATTCTCGTTACAATGAAAACCATCATAGTCAAAGCTTCTTCCATTGGTGTAATTGTTTGGTGTTACCATTTGTGTTCCGTTATCATATCGGAAAGAATTTAGAATTTAAATGCATATAATTTGCTGAATATCCATTGTTCTTAATCAAATTTTGGAAAAGTGCATCTCTTTGTTTTTTAAATAAATAAGTAATACTACAAATTCTTTTATTTATATTTATTTTATTAAAAATAATATTCAAATAAATATTTTAGGATCACTAGAATTCTATGAAATTAGTTCACTTATGTTAAACTATTATAGTACATTCATTCCTATTATCGTACATGACGATTTCTCTATTAATACTTAAATTCAAAAAATGAAAATGAACATTATCATCATGAATACGAAGCAATATTAATTTCTCAGAGAAAATATTATTTAACAAAATTATAAATTTTGAAAATTAAAGATAAATGAATTAATAAATCTAAATACAAATTTATATTTAGAGTATGATTTATTTCGAATAGTGTAATAAAAGTTAGTTAAAAAAAGACGAAAAAATGAGACAGAATATTCTATCTATTTGAATAAAAAAGCGTTTTCCATTGATTCGCGATTAAGAATATTTTTATAATCATTATAATAATTCAAAAGAGCATCTTTTAGTTCAGAAAGTGGAATGCTATTAAGTAAGTATTAGAATCACAAGTGATGGTTCTAAATTTAATAGGTATTTTAAGAAATTTTGGATTGAAAATTAAGTATGGAAGTTGTACATAATTAATTTTAATTTTTCACTTTTAATAGAAAATTAAATTTTTTTAATGATAATAGTATTATTTTAATTGTTAATCTCAAACCTTTACTATTTATTAGTTCTTTATTTAAAAGTACTTTTAAATAAGGAATTTTTGAAATGGAATTTTACTTTCACAGTAGAAGTACTTACAGTGCTTTTACATTCAACAAAGAATTAACATTTCATTTACATTTTATTTTGTGCATTCTGTTGGAATTCTGCAAACAAAATTTTCATATTTTTGTGACCAGTTTGAGCGCTCAAAATTCTACAGCAGCTCTGTCTGAGTCACTTTCAATGACATTGCCAAGTTTCTGTCCTTTTATGACGGCTACGAGCAGAATTTCCTTTAATAACCATCTCACTACCACTTTTAGACTAGCTAGAGCACTCAAACTTTATTTACAATTCGGAGCTGAGTGACAGCTCAAGATTCAATCATTGACCGCAATTAGCAGAATTTAAAGCGTTGTTATAACCAAAGGACAATTATTCGTCAATCGAAAATTTTCGACTAGTTCAGGCACTCAAATTTTAATTAGAGCTCTATGAATAGCATCAGTTTCTTCAATGAATCGCTTCCTGATCTCTATTAAGAGAATTCATCACATAAAAGATTGTTCATCGATAATTGAAATGTGACAACTGTCCAAGTAGCTCTAACTAGTATTAAAGTAGTTAAAATTTATTGATAAAAAGTTAAAATTGCAAACGGAGATCTATTCCTAAAGAAAATATAAGTTTCTATTGTTTCTTAGATGTTGCAAGCAAAAATCTCCAATTTATCATCCAAGAAAAACTTGATCGCTGTCTGACTCAACGAACAAACGGAAACCCAAGAAAAAAATTAATAAAGCAAAAATTTAAAAATTAAGTTAAAGAAGTTATCTAAAAAAGAGAAAAAAAACTTTCTTTTCATTATTTATACATTATTTTAGGTGTATTTACAATGCAGTAAAAATTGTATTAAATTTAAATTATTTTAAAATTATCTGTAGTTCACATTATTGTTTCCAATTTTTCAATATTGCCCTATTAAGGGAAGTATTTTCAGAATACTTTGAATACACATTTATTAAATATGTTGCCAATAAAATTAATCTTACTTTTACTTGACTTTCAGACATTCCTAAAGCATATGCTAATTTAGCTCTTTCTGGTCCAGCTAGGTATTTTGTTTGTTCAAAGGTCTTCTCTAAGACATAGATTTGATGCCCAGAGAATGTAGGTCTAGTATGCTTTTTCTTCCCATCTTTATCAGTACATGATTGGGCGGATACTGAAAGAGAAAAAAATTTTAAAACTCATTAAAAAAGGTATACTTCAATATTCTAATAATATGATTTAAAACTTCATTTTAGGGCCATTATAGCCTGGTTGGTAGGGCGCTGGACTCACGTTCGTAAGAACGGGAGCTTGAATCCAGCCGGCCGAAAACTTCCAGTGTAGTAAATCGCGACCGGTAAACGTTAAAATCTGTCGGGTCACAAGTTCCTCCATTTTCTCATAACAAATTATACCTCTGGGGGAGAGGCCGGGATAACCTGGTTGGTAGGACAATGGGCTCATGTCCAACATTTCATGGGTTTGATCCCAGCCGGCTGAAGACTCTCCGTGTAGTAAATTGTGACTGATGCAAGTTAAATTTGTCGAATAGCAAAATACTCCATGATCCCATAACAAATCAGAACCTCTGGGGGTACTGGTCTAGGAGTTTCCTGGTCTTTTGGATTAGTTCAAAATTACAAGGCTACGGAGTTGAACATTAGTAGTAGCAAACCCAAAAAACTTTGTCGCCTGTTCAACGATGGAAATAAAATAACATATAAAATATCTCTGGGGGTACATTATTGGAGATTGATCGTTCTCTGTTTCAGGTCAAAATCACGATCTGTGGCTGAATGAATGGATGTACGAATGGATCCGCGCTATAAATGAGTGTGACGGATGAGTGTGGCAGAAGTCGATTTCTCGGCCATAGATGGCGCCACTGGAAAACAAGAACAATTGCACCCCTGGACTCAAAGGTTTTCGACGGCAACAAAAACAGCAAAACTTCATTTTATTTCCGTCAAAAAACTTTTTTAGGGGGCACCTTAATAACTATTAAAATCATGTGAAATTATGATTTCCTGATATACATTCTTTATCTAGTATGTAAAAAACTGAACTAAACTCAGTGGCGTTACAGCGCATGGAGGGCCAAGGCCTACTGTGCCCATCTCAGTTTTCTTGACCTTGGGCTCTGGGGTGCAGGAGCAGTCGTTCCGGTTAGGTGGTCAGCCGAAAGTGAAACCCCTAGTGTTTTGTTCCCAAGCATGCTTGGTACTCATTTTATCGACCCTCTGAAAGGATGAAAGGCTGAGTCAACCTTGCCCGGCCAGAGGATCGAACCCAGGACCTGTGCCACGGGAGCTCGGAGCGCTACCACTTAGCCACCGGGCGTTATTTAGCATGCAACTTTCATATATTATTCTTTAAGCTTATTGAAAGAAATTCTTAAATCAAACGTTTAGATATTCATTTAATTTTATTCAATTAATGCATTTGTTTAAATTTAGTCAATTGTAATGATAATGATGATACCTGAGTAAAACAGAAGCTAATCCATTCACAAGACAAAAATTTTAATTTTTTTCAGGCTAATTCAAAATATAATAGAAGTAACAAGTAAGGTACCCGAAGTTTTACTGAAGTGAAATCAGGCAGTATTTTTTTTTTCTTTGCAAAATTATTCTTTTTGGTCAAGATATATATAAAATGTTTTGTCAATTTCATTTTGGATCTGGTATTCTAAATGTTTAAAAATATAAATATGGTGAATTTTTTTTTAACGAATCACAGAAAATTCACCAAATGAGTAATAACGAATACAGTAGAAAGAATCTCTTTTGAGATTCGTAAGTGCGAAATAATGAATTCAACTATAGATTTTAAAAGATTTCTCGTTATTGTAATGTTATTGTGAAAAAAAAATGCTTTCAAAATTCAGAATCATGTAAGAGTATTGGACTATAACACCCAAAAGATAGAATTTTGTTCTAGTTATTAAGTTGAAGCATTTGAATCCTAAACAATAAAGCTTCTGATTAAGATTAAAAAAATCTTAATTAAAGAAATCCCTCATAGCCATCATACCAATTTGTCTGTGGGACGAAGATTTGGTGAAATATTTAAATCTAAAACTGAAAACTTGAACTAAAACTAAAACTTGAAAGATTTATAACTTGATATTTACTTCGAAATTTGCAAAATAAATTTTCCATATTATTGTCCAACCCAAAAAAACTGTAAAAAAAAGATTCAGCCTGATTAGCGAGTGCCACTTTGGATAGCCTTATTTTAAGCTTACATTTTAAGTATTAAATTGCCAATTTTATTCAAAAAAAATTCTGAAATATGCATTAAAGTTGTATTGAAATGTTAGAAAATATAAATATATTTTCTAATAATTTATAATATAAATAAATTTTTCAAAATATTATACACATTATATAAATGAACTTTTAAACAATGAAGAAGCAGAAACACAATCGAAATCAAATGAATTATTTGCTGAAGACCCCTAGTGTGTTCATTGGTTTGGCTTTATTATTAACAAGTAGTTAAAAATATATATTAAGGACATTATAATAGTTTGTGTGAATTCAAGAGTATAATGAAGAACACTAATATTTTAGTTTCAATGGAATTAGTATCTAAATTAATGTCTAAAATAGGAGATTAACTGTTGTCCTATATGAGGGTAGTAAATGATTTTTATTGTTAATTGTAACAAAATAAATTTTTTTGTGAATTAATTGCATTAATCAGTCAGTCAACTTCACGGTTCAAGCAATATTCATAATCTTTTATCAATGAAATATTTTATATTTAAAAAAAACTAATTAAAATACCACTCATTTAATGTTAACATAGGAAAAAGCTTTCTTCAGGGAAGCACTCAACATAGTATGAAAAGATGGATCGAAAATAAGCATCGAAAATAACAGAATCAAACGAATGATACACCCAATACTATCGTAATATAAAATCGATATTTTACAGTATCGACATTAATGTTCGAATTGTTTTAGTTTATTGATATTGATAGAAAATTAGTATGAATAATTAATAATGATTTAGTTATTCTCATTNGCACCATCAGATTGTTATCTGTTCAGATCTCTGCAAAATTATCTAACGGGTAAAAAATTCAAGTCTTTTGTAAGTGTTTCTAAGGCAGTTGCTGACTATTTCAATTCTAAGGACGAGAACTTCTACAAAACAGGAAATCACAGGTTACGTGAAAGATGGCAACAGGTTGTAACAAATAACAAAGCATATAAAATTGATTAATATTAAGCGCATATTTTTATAAATGAATTCAAATATTTTCTTTAAAATACGACAGAACTTTCCCTCCAACCCGATATAATATACCGTAAAATCAATGGACAACTTTTGTTTTGTTTTGATCTCCCTCTTTTATAGACCTGAAAATTTACATTTTCAGTTAGTAGCCACTTTTTCCTAAACCTAATGAGTCAGACTCGTGGTGGCTCAGGGGATGGAACGTTCACCTCCCAATGAGGTGAACCCGGGTTTTAATCCCAGCGATGGTCGATACGAATTCCGCAATTGGCTCGCACCAAGCACTGCTTATTAATTAAAATAATTTTTATTAATAAGCTTTTAAATTAAAATAGCAAGAAAGTAAAATTACAGATTAAGATAAAAGTTTTACTACTTGTTCGTAACACCAGAGTATTTATTGCAACATTTTTATCATTTAAGTTTTGATTTTCTACATTGGGAAAAAAAGTATAGTTAAAATTACCAGAATATGATATAATTAACGGTATTTCTGGCTTTATGGGATCACCAAAGAATACGAAAATTTTTATCGAAGCCCTTTGATAATAAGTTTGGTAAAATTTACAATAAAATATAGTTTCTTAATAAGTGATAAAATGTGGTATTTTCATCATTATACCATAGACTATATATGGCATAAAAACCATTTATTAGGTCAAATTTACTTTTCAGTTTCGCATTTTTTTTAATAAATATGTGAAAGAAGAGCTATAATTTTGAAAACCAGAATTTCCAGTAAACCGTTAGTATATGAACGGAAAAATTACCAAATGAATGGTTTAAATACCGTATGTTTTGGCTTAATTAACCAGAATTATGTTCTTTTTTTTTCCAGAAATCTCACTACTATACAGTATGGTAATTGTACCAGAATTGTTTTATTCCTGCATTATGAATAGAAGTTTGCCTCTTTTCTCGAGGTGAGATTTAGTCGCCATCTTGAATTTACTGAGAACAGGTGACAAAAACAGGTAAAACTTAAAATTCACTACATGATATTGTCTGTTATACATATATTGAGTCATTATATCACAAGTGAGACATTGTTTCCTATATACATTTTTTATGTTAAATCAAATGATACTAAAATTAAATTGATAGTACTAATAGTTCAGAAGTTATAAGAGTTTCAGCATGCATGATGTCTAAAAGAGTAAAATTTTTGATTATACATATTTAAACACCTAAAAACTCCTAAGTTACGCAATATCTTTTATGTATGTGTTTAAGTTGAACCGATTAAAACCAAAATTAAGTCAATAAAGCTTTTACAGTTTAAAATTTATTAAAATTTTTTATCTTTGAAAAGTACATTTTTGTACTTATAAGTATTTAAAACTTGAACATCTTAACTTATATTAACAAGCAAAGTTATTTTTGGGTTAAATCTAATGAGATCAAAACTAAGTCAATAAAACTTAAGAGTTTAGAAGTTATGAGTGTTTCAAGTAATATAATTTTTGACATATACTTATTTACTCACAAACCCTTTATAACTTCAAAACAATAAAATCTATCGACTTACTTTTGATTTTATGGAATTTAGCCTGTAAAAAGTAAAGCATAAGAAATAATGCGGGAAAAAAATTCAGTGAAATTACCGCACTGTATGTTAAAGTAATTTCTGGTAAAAAAAAAAGAGCACAATTCTGTTAATAAAACCAAAATATACAGCATTTAAATCATTCATGTAGTAACGGTTTCCGCTCACATTATAACAGTTTGCTGGGAGTTCCGTTTTTCAAAATTATAGCCATGCATTCAGCAGAAAGTGAAAAGTAAATTTAACCGAATGAATAGTTTTTATGCCATGCTCTAAGGTATCATGATAAAATTACCAAATTTTAGCACATATTATAAAACAATATTTTGGTGTTAGTTTTACAAAAATTAATTCCAAGCACTTCGGTAAAAATTACCATGCTTTTTGGTGTTCCTATAGAGTAGAATCATGGTAATTTTTACCGCATTATACTAGTTTGGATCATCCTTTTTTTTCCTAGAGAATTTTTCACCTGCTAAGATATCAGTATCAGACGCAAAACTGTGTATAAGTACAAAAATTGTATTTTTCTATCATATAACCTTTAAAATTACTCAAATATTAGTCCTACCGACTTTGCTTTGATTTTATATGCTTTAGTGTAAAATTGAACATAGGATCTAATGTTTCGCGGATCTATGCAGCAAAATCAGAGTTGTTGATAAGTATAAGTAAAATACTGTAGTTTTTATGCATAAAAGCTTTAACTTTGGAAATATTAGACTTATCGACTTAGTTTTGATTTCATTCACTTCATCGTAAAAGAAACGTAGAAAATATAACCTCATTTGTCTAGATAGGTATTTCAGACGCGTGAACAGATATAATTAAAACTAGGAATTAGGCTGTTTTTGTATTATATGTCTTATCTTTAAAGTATGAAATTCGGCATTCTATAGAATGCCGATGCATTGTATATAATGCCTAAAACTATCTGACAATGTATGAAACTATTAATATTTAACATAGAATTCCAAATGAGAAACTGGCAAGGAATGAAATACATCTCCGATTGGTTTCGAATGTAATGAAATGTGATTCAAAATGCCATNGCTTTAACTTTGGAAATATTAGACTTATCGACTTAGTTTTGATTTCATTCACTTCATCGTAAAAGAAACGTAGGTAATATAACCTCATTTGTCTAGATAGGTATTTCAGACACGTGAACAGATATAATTTAAAACTAGGAATTAGGCTCTTTTTGTATTACATGCCTTACCTTTAAAGTATGAAATTCGGCATTCTATAGAATGCCTATGCATTGTATAAATTACCTAAAACTATCTGACAATGTATGAAACTATTCATCTTTCACAAAGGTATTCCTAGTCATTATATATAATGCCTGAAACTAGCTGACAATGTATGAAACGATTAATATTTAACATAGAATGCCAAATGAGAAACTTGCAAGGAATAAAATACATCTCCGATTGGTTTCGAATGTAATGAAATGTGATTCAAAATGCCATTCATGGCTACCATGTTGTAACAACTAGGTTAATTTTAATTCATAATTTTTTATAAGAAAATTTTATTTCCCTTACTAGGAAAAACATAAATTTAGTTTTGTACATCTTTAACCTCGTTATGTATTTTGAATAAGTTATTTTAATGGGACTCTGATTATTTTTTTAACAGAATATGTATTTTTTTGAAGTGCACATCATTTATATAATAGCCTTATCAGGACCATTTTTCATTCTTTGCCTAAATAGTAGTTATTACCTGTAGAATGACTAGGTATTATATACAATTTCTAGGGAAAGTATGTAATATTTCTGAGATTTCGTACTTTGCTAATAATATATATATGTTACAGATTGCATGTCTTTGTAATCAATTTATTTCAAATACATTGATTTTTTTTCTTGATAACAATGGAAAATTTTTTTTGTTGCATTTATGCAAACACTTGATCTTGCCTAATTCAGGTGTGGGGATTTCAAATCTAAGATTAGTTTTGCCTGCTCCTAAATCTACGGAATTTTTCTTAAAATTACATTATTATTATTGACAGTGTAATTGTATGCTACATTAATATTTCTTTATTCATTGGCTATAAAACTTCCTTTTTGTATTAAATTATAAAATTATTAAAATATATTATTAAAATATAATTATTAAATTATATGCATTTTTATCTTAACAGTTTATTACAACATTGGCAACAAACAATGCAATTATATAATAACTTTATAAATACCTTTCGTAATTCACTATTGTTAGATCCTTGACTGAATGAAAAATAACTAACTTACCTTTATTGCATACATTCTATGCTTAATTTATTTGATGCTAAATATTCAATTTTTGCAAATTTAAACCGTTTATAATCTATTGTACCAAGATATTATAACCAATGATTATGTAAATCACATATGACGTTAGATTTATAGCTTCAAAAAACTAAATCTAAAATTATTAATAATATTTTGAGATATGAATGTTAGATAAACAAATAACTAGAGTAAAATATTTAGTTGATGAGATTGAAAATTCAAAATTGCTTTTTTAATTAAAATATTAGTCAATATATATATTAATTGAGATACAAATATTTTCGATTAAAATTGGGAAAATTTGAAATTTCTATGACATTTTTCAGAAAAAATATATTAGCATTGATAGTTATATTAAAATATTTTTCGCCTACTAAACAAAACCTAATTAGCCATTCAAAAAGGTTAACCCAGAAAATAATTTTGTGGGAAATAAAATAAAAAAATATAGCTTTTTATTTTTAATTTTCTTTCGTGTAACATGTCAATGACTCAGATAATTTTTTGAATGACATTACAATTACTATTTAGTAATTAATAGCATTGTAAATACTTTTCACTCTGCAAAAATAAAGATATTTATTTTAATAACAATTTAAAATTCCGTTGTGTCAATGCAAAAAATGTTGTCTTTTTAAATATATCATAATACAAATAATTAGTAATTGATACAAGATTTAAATATTATATATACACTATAATACTATAATATATATATATANTAAGTAGTAAAAATTAAGAACAGAGGAATTTCCTGTAACTGCAAAGATTTTATTGTTTATTTGCACATTTAAAAGTAAATTTATCGAAACTAAATGTTTTCTTGTCGATTCTATTATTTCAATCTTTTCTTTTTAATTATTTTTTATTTCCTGTTAATAAAAAGACTTTTTGAGAGATTTTCACTAAAATAAATACTTATTTTTGAAGTAATTATTTCTAAATAAGTTTTATTAACATTTAAGAAATTCATTGTTTTCCTAAACAAAGACATTACTCGTATCTACTATGTTTTAAGTTTTTATATTTAATAACAATTTTAAAAAGTTTTTCAATTCCTTGTATATCATAAACAACATAAACTAATAAGAAGCTGTGCGAGTTTCCAAAGCGTTAGGTTTTATTGATAATTTTACAATAAAAAAATGTATGATTATTTACGAAATTGAACTGATTATGAATCAATTTTACTCAGTGCTGGGTACTTAGATTTCTTAGCCGAATATAAGTGTTCAAGTTTTTTTTGAGTCTGAGTACTTAGAATCTTTAACTTATGTTTGACTTAGGGTACAAAACTAAAATTTGTATTTCAAAACACTAATTTGTAAAATAAATTGTAATTAAGAAAATTTGAAATACAGAAAAAATTTGTATTTCAAAAGAAATGTCATATAATTTGCAACACTCAGTAAACTCTCGTCTGAAGCACTAGAATACTATATTTGATAATACTCTGTAATACTATATTTGATGTATAAATTTTTTTAATCAATGACTAACAATACAAAATTAATATACTTATCGTGTCATTGTTTATGGTCATATATACTCCAAATTCCCCATCATCTGGTGAAAAGAATAAATTTTTAAGCTTCGGGAAGTTCAAAGTACCGGATTTTTTTCTTCATTATTGTCGGGGAAATCTAAGTTTTCTGTTTATTTATTTTTTAGTAGCATCATCTATAGCAAATGCATCTACTTAACTAATGGAATACTATGCAAGATATAAATTCTAAAAACAATCATAATTGCAATGAAAAGTAAAATAAATGTTTAATTAGGTAGCAAAGTGAAAAATGATCTATTTATTTTTATTTGACAATTAATAAACGCAAGCAGATTGTAACAGTGGCCGGGATAGCCTGGTTGGTTGGGCATTCGGTCCAGTTCCAGGAGGTCATGAGTTCAATCCCTGAGGGCTAAAGACCCTTGTGTAGTAAATGGTGATTGGTGCATATTAAATCTGTTGGATTACAAAATCCTCCTTATTCCCAAAACATAAAAATACCTCCGAGGGTACTGAATTGGATATTAATCGTTCTCTGGTTCAGATCGAAATTACGAACTGTGGATAAATAAATAAATGCATGAATGGGTCCACCCTATAAACGGGCTGTGACGTGTGTGGGGCTGAAGTTGTATTATTGACCAAAATGGCAACATTGAAAAACAAGAAAAAGCACACTCTACTGGTTTCTGCAAGCTGGCTTGCTGGTATTGGCAAGCGGCATTAGAAACAGCAACAACAGATTGTAATAGTTAAAAAAAGCAGAAAAGAGATAATTGATACTTGCAATAAAAAGCGAAGGAATACAATAGCAGGAAGTAGACTACAATACAATTTCGTAAAATTTGTTCTCGAGTGGTTCGAAAAAGCTTTACATCCATACAAAAGCAAGAAGCCTTTTATGAAAACAGTGTTTAGTTGCAAATTAAGTTATAAAGTTAGCAGCTGTTAACAGTAATATAGTGTAAAAGCATTAACAGAAGTTTACTCAAGTATTCAAACACTTTTCTACAGTGACATTTACAAAGAATCATCAAATTTTATAAATTTCATTGCAAAAAAAACTTTTAATACCGGTTATTGTTTTATTTCAATGTACAGTGAGAAAAAAAATTACGTTTAAAATTACCAGAGTATGGTAAAAATAATCGCGTTTCTGGCTCTATAGAAACACCAAACAGCTCGGTAATTTTTAGCTAAGCACTTAGGTAATGATTTTGCAAAAGTAACGATAAAATATGGTTTTATAATGTGTCATAACATTTGGTAAAAAGTAAAGTATTAAATGTGGTAAAATATGGTAATTTTATCATGATACCTTAGAGCTTGACATACAAACCATTTAATCAGATAAACTTACTTTTAAGTTTTGTATTGTTTTCTATGTATGGGATATAGTAAGAACTGTAATTTTGAAAACTGGAATTTTCGGTAAATCGTAATCATACGACCGAAAAAAATACCAAATGATTGGTTTAAATACCGGATATTTTAGTTCTATTAACCAGAAACATGATTTTCTTTACCAGAAATGTCATTACCATGGAGTACTGTAATTTTATCAGAATTTCGTTCTGCGTATTATTATGTGTATATTACTATTCTATATATTTATTTAAAAAATATTTATATTAAAGTTTACTTCTAAATTTAATAATTTCTCTCATTTAGTTTAAAATATTAAACAATATGATTTATTCCTTCGTTATTTACTATAATATATCATTTATTGAGTGTTATTTATTTATCATAAATTCTTTATTACTATTAGAAATCATGTAATGTTAAAGTTTTAGCATTCAAAAATATTAAACTATATTTATCTGTTTGATTTTATTATTAATATTTAAAACATGTATATTTACGAGCACTGAGAATTTCAATAATATAAGTAGTCTCAGATTTGAATTCATTCATTTTCTTTTAATTTTTTGCAATGTACCAGCTAAATAAGCAGTAACACACATTTCTATTTTCATATTATTAAACTGCTTCGATTTTTAAAGCAAAATTATGTTTAAAAAGGTGACTTAAAAATTCTATATTTAAAAAATATTTGTTCTTATTTTATTATTGAAATTCGGGAGTTTTTTTAATAAGATTCGCAGGTTATGTTGCGAATCTAATGAAGTGTATAAAAAGTAAAAAAAAATATTTAAATTTTTTTTTCTTCATATAAGTAAATAAATTAATTAATGAGTAAAAAATACCTAGTTTATCAGAGTCAAAAATAATAATGAATTTTTTTTGAAAAATATTCTCAATTATTGAGACAACCAAAATACAAATTGTATCTGTAACTTAGTTTTCTTTTTTTTCTTTCGAATACTACATTTTTAAAGCTACTGTAAAGCTTTAGACCTATTGAGTTATTTCTTTGCTCTTCTGTTATTTGTTTTCTGGTGTCAGAATTGTCTTTTGTGCCACCGTCTTGGAAATAAAAGAATCCTTTTTAAAGCTAAAAGCTATAATGGATTTAAAGTGCTTTGAAGTAATTGAAACAATCAAGCAAATTGTTAATAAAGAATTGTGTATATTTTAGGAAAAGAGGACTTAGCAGGTTCATTATGCCTTCTTTTTGACTTAAAATGAGTTTATTAACACTAGATTGCCTAAGGAAGTCATTTTGACTGCTTTTTAATTTCAATTAGAAAAACAATGATGTATGTAATAACACAATTTCATTGAATTTCGTGATTTTTTGTACAATATATAATTTTTTAATTTTTAATATTTACTAATAACTTGTTTATAACTAGTATAAATAATATAAAATTAATTTCAAACATATTTCTTTACAAATTAGTCCAGTTATTTTGACTGCTTTTGGGCAATATAGGTATATAATAAGTTTTTCAGTCTTTCTAGTATTAAATAAAAACTTTTATTTGAGTCAATGAGTTTTAAAGTTATATTTTTTTAAAGGTTGCATAAAAATTCCTCGAAAAATGCGTTTTTGAATATTGTCTTATTTTTTGTGGACTTACGAAGGATTGATATGGGTTTTCTTATTCATGTCAAATAGTTTTCCTTTTTTAAAAAATTAAATATTCTATGTATTCGGAAATCTTACATGCTTATTATATGTTTAGTATCATATGATAACGCAGTTTAAATTCCAATGATTCCTTGCGTAAGGCAAGAACAAGATAAATAATATGTTAAAATTTCTTTAAATCTACTTATAATTTAATTAAATTCGTCTTTAAAATTGATAAATTGAAAGGAATAACTTCTTAGCTAATTAGAATAAAATTAGTTTTATTTTTGCTTCACTTTTTCGTGATTTTATATTCAATATTATAAAACATGCTTTAGATTGTTAACTATGCCAAATGTTCATTTGGAATTCATAAATTATTTTCCATTGAGTTAGACATTAATAGTATTGGTTATTATCAATAATTTACAAAAATAAATTAATAAATAAAATAAAAAATAATAAGTAGGAGAACGTTATTTATGTTATAAATTTACGTTATTTATATATTAAGATTTACACGGTATGAAATAAAACAATGTGACAACATAATTGAAAGCTCTTGGTATGAATAAAGATATATGTGAAAGCAAATTGGTGGAATTCTTAAAAGTGAAATTTGGAAAAGTGAATTAGAGTTTTATTCATTTTCTTAACAGTAAACTATCATTCTTGCTTATTATAAATGCTAATTTATTTTTATTATTTTTTTGGTTTTAAATTCCTAGTTAAAGTGTTAAAAAACTGACATATTCAAAGGTTGTGTCCCTATAAATCATTTGTAGTGTAAGACGAATCGTGAGACCGAGAACGTTTCGGTTTTTTTATGACTTTTTTCACCCAAAACAAATACATTTTGCCGTTTTAATTCCTATTTGTTCCGGTATCTGGATTTTTTTTAAATTTTACATTTTTACATTTCTGAGGTAAATCTTAACTAGCTTGCATAAGCTACATAAGCCATTTGCTAATTAATTAAGAATTGTAACATTTAGAAGGTATTAACGGTGCGAATAAAATAACGCTCGAAATAATAATAATAAAAAAGCTTTCGTTTCATGCATGCTAAAAATATGCGTTATATAGAGCCGGTACTTCTTACCGTAATTTGATCCGGAATTTTTTACAGAACTTCATTCTCAATCATCTTAAAATTTTCTCTATGCTTCCTTTCTCCCTTGTACACATATCCCATAATTAAAGCGAAAAAAGTTATTTTGAATACTATTAGATGGAAGTGTTTATAAAAACATTATCAATTACTCACTTTGAGGTAGTACTTTATTGAAGCTGTTCTCTGCTCTTATTTTAGTGTTTTATTATTGTGAGAAATAAAAAAATTGGAGCTTACCTTGAGGGGCAGCTAAGCGATCCCTCCATAAAGAATTAACTGTTGGCCAGTAAACATGGGATGGTCTTCCAGGTATATCTCCCAATTTATGTAAACTAGGATTTGTTGGTGCAAAATACATGCCAGGTCCTACACCAAGACTAATCTTTGGAAGTGCAGCACCTAATGTTCCTAAAGTTGGTGGTGATGTCATAGTCGGTCGGCTAAGAATGTCATTAATCCCATGAGGAGTGGCCGATGACACAGGGGTGATACAGCTTGTTTTCATGATCGATTGATGAGTTGTTGGTCCACCATAAGGTGCAAGAGCTGAAGCTTTTATTTCAGCCATTGTATGAAGAGCAGCTAAGGGAGGACTTGTACCAAGTAAGAAATTCTGTCGAGACACTGCTTCCATATTAAGATTGAGCATTGAAAGCATGGAACTGGCACTAGTCGATGTTGTTGAAGGAGTAAATTCTAGCATCTTGTTTTTTTATTTTAAGATTGTAATATCTCCAAACAAAAAACTGGTGAAAATTAAAATCCTGCAAATGACAAGTTGTAGTTAAGCTGTTTAGGTTTTAAGAAAGAAGGTTTTTCTTTGTACTTACGCATACTACAATGCAGAGCTTTTAATCAACTTTTCTTTAATCAGTTCAACTAAAGTTATTTTCTTTAAATTTCATATGCAAGAATATGTGTCGAAGTTGTTTTTCTTAAGATGAAGCAACTATAAGTAAAGCTATGAAAGGTTTAAAAAGTTAGTTGAAGATGCTTGCATTTATGAATCGATGCTAAAGTTACTTTATTTTGTAAGTCCATTACTAATTGACAACATTTTAGCCAAAAGTAGTATTTTCCTTTATTCAGTATTTCTTGTATTCAAAAAGGAAAAAAAAATTATAAAACTTATTACATATTCATACTCGTCTAAGAAAGGAACACGTCTTGTTTATTAATGTAGCTTTCATGTCACTTTTAAAATTCTGCAAACTAAATATACCATTTAATTTAACTGCAATAAATTGCTTTCCAAAATTCAAATTTTGAGATTTAAAACATTCATCAATTCACACTTTTAGTCTATTCGTGATCAGATTTGGAATTATTCTTTGTTTTAACAGAATGCCGCAAGCAATAATTGCACTGAAGACTTTTCAGAACTTTGTTTCTTTGGGAATGCTTGTGTGAAACTTAGTGCTCCAGGGAATATATCTCCTAAGAATTCCTGGCATACTGAATTACGATCGGGTATCCATTTGAAGGCCGCGGTATGTTGGAATGTGAAGGGGTTGGGCGGTACAGTATTTTGTGGGAGGGGCAAATTTTACTTCTCTTATAGGGTGCCGAATGGGAGGCGGAGTTTTAAATCTAGCTTTGGAAGTTCGGGGGGACTTCCAGCTTTTGAGCGGGTGCAAACGTTGATGGGTTGAAAGTGAAAACTTTTCCCGAAACAACTCAGGCTGCAGGTGAGTGACTGGGGAATTTCATTTTATCCTTTTTACTTTGAAATAACGAGTGGTTCGACAAAGAGAAGATCTCTAAGTTGAGGCAGAAGCAGTAGGGGTGGTCATTTAATAAATGCTTAGGGATCAATTTTCGTCTGCTTCTAATGCGCAATGTACTTTTATATACATTAAAGCTTAAAATAATTTGACTTATTTATCATTTAAGTTTTTGGTTATCTCATAGATAAATATTTATATTATTTTAAAAATTTAATTTTTGAGTTAAGAAGAAAAGTGACAAGGGGAAAATATCGTAATAATAAAGTGAATTAATTTATAAAACTTATTTGAGCTTGAATTTAAGTTAAGCTGGAATTTCAGATCATCTATAATATGCAATATAGTTTTGTATACATTTAGATCCTAACTGATTTAATTTAATTATCATTCAAGTTTTTTATTATCTTATAGATAAATATTTTTACATTTAAAAAAACTTAATTTCCGATTTTTGAGTTAGAAACGAGTTGCAGAGTTCGGATTTATTTCGATAGGTGTTAGTTGAGTTTCGACTTTTGAGTAGAAAAAGAAGGGAAAAGTGGAAAATAATTATGAAATTTAATATTCATTTAAGTGCTTAATTATATTGCTGATAACTTATATTATGCGATGATTATTTTACTGATAAGTTAACGAACGAATTTTTTTTAAATAAGATCATCTTCGCTTCTTCTTAAAAACCAGTATTTCAATGAAAATTTGCTCTTACCTTTCACTGAGAGAAAAAAAAATTAAAAATTACCAGAATATGGTAAAATTTGCCGTGTTTCTGGCTCAATGGGAACACCAAAGAGCTGGGTAATTTTTACCTCAGCGCTTTGGTAATAATTTTAGTAAAATTAACAATAAAATATGGTTTTATAACGTGTGATAAAATTTGGTAAATGAGGTAATATTTGGTAATTTTTCATGATATCTTAGGGATGGCATAAAAGCCATTCATTCGATAAAATTTACTTTTTAGCTTCGTATTTTTTACAAAATGTATTGTAATAAGAACCATAATTTAAAAAAAGAAAAAGAGAAAAACAGAATTCCCGGTAAACAGTTACTACATGAAAGGAAAAACTACCAATACAATGATTATATACAATACATTTTGGTTTCATTAATTTAGAAGTATTGTTTGTTTTTTTATACAAGAAATGTCATTACAGTATAGTATTGCAATTTCATCAGAATTTAACCCCCTCGTGAATTTAAATAGACGATTCCATGGTTCAGCTTGAGCAAAAGTTAAAGTCAATTTAACAACTTTTTTGAGTTGCAGAAAATTTACATAGTTTTACAAATTTACATAGTATATAAAAAAATTTATATAAAAAGTATATGTATAATAGAGAGTATATAAAAAATGATAACAGTATAATTTTATACGAAGTTCATAGTAAAAGAAAAACATAGAACACAAGTATTTATCCATTAATATATAATATATAATTAAAAATTATAAAAATATGTATTTAAAAAATAATGCTAATTTTTTTGTTGTAAAATTTGTCATGTAATAGCCTTTTTGAATAGCCCTGATTTTGAAAAATTTTATATATAATAGCGTTGTTGAAACATAAAGTATTTTTTTTTTACTATTCAATTTCCAAAAATCTTTTAAATTTTCCTTAAAAGTTAGTTGCAGAGAAGTTACAGAGAAGTATCAAACTGTATTTGAGCTTTCAAAACAACATTAGTTTGAGTATTCAGTTCAATATACTTGCGTATATTCTGACTAGATTGTTCCACTTACTTTATACTCCAGAAAATTGGGAAAATTTTTGTATAATTTGGTACTGATTCATTAGTTTTTATTATAATTAATTTCATCATTTTCTGAAAGATTTTTTTCATTCATTTTGAAATTTTTAAAACTTATTTTTGTTTTTTATTCTCTGCTTTCTCTTTGTTTTCTAATTTAGTCTATGGATTACCTAACTGAATAATATATGTTATCTAATTTATATAGAATTTCTTTTTTATATTAGTTTCTAAGCTAAAAATTGTTAGTTTCTAAGTTACAAAGTTCATTTTTTAAAGCTTAGAATTCATGAACTGAACATTTTAGCTCAAGTTGTTAGAATTTCATGTTTAAACACGGAAGAATATTAGCCATTCATAACTAATAATTAGGTTTAAATTATGGTTCTTAAGTATTTTATTTTTAAGTAAAGTATTTTTATTGTAAAGCTTTTACCTGAATTTACATCTTTATTAAGCGATCGAATTAAATTCGCTTACAGTTTGCATTGGTTTTAAATAACTTTCTTTTGCGTATTATTTTTTGGTCGATTTCCTCCAATTTTAAAATTTAGAAGAAATCCAATTTGTTTTTTTTTTCTTTTTTACCCAATTTCAAGCATTTATTAGGTTTTAAGTAGTCTTTAACTGTTTACTAGTTCCTGAGTTTTTCTTTTTCAATTTTTAATTAATTTATCACATTAGTAAATAAAGTGATAAAGATTCTTTTCATTTAAAAAATAATGATTTTAATAAAAATTGATTTCTTCAAGATTTCCTACTAAAATGCAATTCAATTATTCTAGTTAAAAATGTTTTGCTTCTAAACATTTCACACATGTTTTACAGCCGAACATTTTACACATGTTTTACTGCCGAATGTTTTCTTCTTATAAAAATACTAAAATTCACTACTTCAGTTGGTAAACCAGAATAAAATTTACATTTTAAATTTAAATTTTTAGTCATTTAAAATCTTTCGTCGTAAGTAAGTTGAGCAATATTTCTCTCGAAGGTAGCCTATGTTTTTACAATTTTGTGAAATCTCTTTGCTTACAAAACTACTTTTAAATTATGAAAAATGAGAGCAAACCATCTTGATTTATATGTTTTTGAAATAATTTAAATGTTTCTAATCCAAAAGTAAATACTTCCAGATAAATTTATTTGTTTTTTTAGAGTAAGATAAAAATAAATTTTATTTCTATATCATTTCCTTTTCAGTTAAGTAGATAATTAATGTAAAAAGAAGAATTACGCAACAAATGCATAGCTTAAAATTGTTAGATTGATGAAAAAATTTATATTCGGTGTACCCCAGGTTGCTACNATATATTCTATATAGTTTTGTATGCGAATTACATAATAGCATATATGTATTAATAACCATATAATCACATGCATGTATGTACAAACGAGTATATAATAGCATATATATACGTAGAAGTATAAAATTGCATATATATATATGCTAACTATGTTTGCATTAAAAAATGCATAGGGAGTTTAAAGAAAAAAAAAAAGAACTCTTTCTTCATTGTTTTTTAAGACAATCATTTCAAAATGCAAGGAAAAATTTCGCACTTATAGTTTTGAATGTTCTTTTAAATGAATTTAATTGTACACATTATGCAATGTGTAAATTTGGTGTTTAGTGAAATTATGAAACTCCTATTACGGAAAAAAATTAATGTAATTAAAAATATTTCTTTTTTAGTCTAAAAATTTTATTTCACATAACATCATTCTTTTACCCGTATTTTCATCGTAGCTTTGGTGATTTCAAGATATCTTCACAGTAATATTCGTATAAAAAAAATCCTTTAAAAATATACTTACATCCATGAAAATGCGTGTGTGACTCCTGAACATTTTTTAAGAGAAAAAGAAAAATATCTTTTTCAAGAGGTGAGTGTTTGAGTGTTGAGTGTTTTTTAGTGGTTGTAACTTTTACAACAAGAATTAAATGTGAGCTATTCAGCATTTACTAGCAGAACTTTTTTATTTTGAGAAAACCCTGTACTGTTAATGTAATAAAATGAGATTTTATGCTTAATTTTTCTTATGTACACCAATCTAAAATCATTATTATTATATATAAAAAGTATTATTTTTGAAAGGTATATTACATCGTTTATATCATTTCCCAACTTTATTTGCTTGATTGTAGTTAAAACTTGAAATTTACTGTATACGTGAGCTTGAACAAAATTTTTTGAATCAATTTAATCAGTAAACACTGTTTTCATGAATTGCATTAGTTATACATTTTTAATACACATTTTTATATTTTTCAAAATTATTGTAAAGATAATATACACTTGGGACGATCTTTTTACTCACAAATTAAAATTAAAGAGAGGAAAAATTTGTCGAATTACTATTGCGGAATGTAGGGTTTCAAGAATATCAAAACCAGTTTGATTTCCGGAGGAAATTTAATAGTGTTTTTACTTATCACCTTTTTAATAAAGTTTTTCGACTAAATTTGATAAAAATTTGATGAAATTCAGATAATTGTTTTTTTCATTAGTCAATTTTAACTAGTGACCCTTAATAGTGTGTATAGATTTTTCTTCAGTTTTAACAAGTATTCCGAAAATATAGGTAGTGATAGCGGTACACCTTGTATGTATCGAAAAATTAAAGAAATCCCTTATAAATAGCTACCAATTTAAAAAAAAAAAGAAAATGTAAAATGATAAAATTATTAATTGAAATTTTTTTTTTTTAATTCAGAGAGTTTCGTTGGAACAAATATTACTCAGTTTAATTAATAACTTTTAATTCCCCCCACATTTCTTTAAGGAATCGTGCTTTCTTCATAATAATTTATTCCTTAAAAAAGCAAATCATTTTCTGAAATTTTCTTCTTTCATATTTTGAAGTTTACAAGTAGTGAATATTTGTTAATTGTTTGCCACTTGCGTATTACATGAGTATAGTGTGCAGCAATTTTTAATAATACATAGCTTAGTAATTTTAGTTTCTCGTGCTCTTTTCTTTCTAGCTTATTTTAGTTAATATTTTTTTAAAAATAAAACGCGAAAATTGGTTTTGAGAAATTGTTGTTTCATATGTTGTCGTACATAGATTATACTTATTCTGTCAATTGATTACGGCTTACCTATTACGCCCAGTTTCAAAATTTATTAATAATATTCAGAGTGATTTTAGATTTTCACACGGGAAATGACTGCTTTTATTTCTACCTCGTCCAATCCAAATAATCTATTGTATGATTACAAATTCATCATAGCGTGGAATATTTATAAATTTTTATTAATTTATAGTTTGTTAGTTAATTCTTAATTCTCAGTCTTTTTTCTTTGAAAATGTTTTGTTTAATTTTTTAACATTTTTAAATAAAACAGAAGCAATGGTTTTAATATTTCTTTCTTTTGTTTCATTAGTTGAAGCATATGAATAATGTCGATTTGGGAATTGCTTACAGCGTGCTAATTACATGCAGTTTCAAAACTCATTAAAAATAATCAGGGTGATTTAAAATTTTCACATTGGAATCACTCCACTCACTGTTAATTTCTCCCTCATTGTCATTGGACTCACTGTTAATTTCTAACTCAGGGAATTCAAAACAAACATTGTATGTTTAAGATTTTTTTTTTAATTTTTACTAATTTACTTAATGAATTTTAATTCTCGCGTTTTTTCTTTGAATCCTGCCATATTTAATAATTTTTTTATTCATAAGTAAAACAGAAAAATAGTTTTTGAAAATTTTTCATTCCATAAGTTGACACATTTTCATAATATCTATTTGGAAAATTGCTTACAGCGCGCTAATTACATGCAATTTCAAAATTCATTGATGGAATTCATGGTGATTTGAAATTTTTACGAGTGAAATGACTGTTAATTTACTGCTAATGACCTACTTATTTCATATTTTTTTATTTGCAAAACAAAATGTTTTTGAATATTTTTCGTTTAATAAGTTGACGCATATAGATAATGCTTATTCGGAATATTGTTAACATCTTGCTAATTACATGCAGTTTCATAACTCATTAATAATATTCAAAGTGATTAGAGATTTTCAAATGGGAAAGGACTGCTTTAATTTCTAGCTCATCGAAACCTAGTTTAATCAACTTTGTAAGCTAACAATTCTTCAATAATATTTTAAATTTACAATTTTTTTAATAATATTGTATATTTACTAATTTTCCACAATTATAATTTATTTATTAATTTTTAATTCTTTTGACTTCTTTGCGTCCCTTATTTCTCTTTTTTTTATTTGAAATAAAGCAAAAACATTGCTTTTGAAAATGTTTCGTTTTATAAGTCGACAAACGTAGATAATGTCTATTCGGAAAATTGCATGCAGCATGCTAATTACATGCAGTTTCAAAATTCATTGATAATATTCAGGGAGATTTGAGATTTTCACATGGGAAATGACTGCTTTAATTTGCAGCTCATCGGAACCTCGTTCAATCCAAGTCATCTATTGTAGGGAAGGGAAGAGTGAGATGGAATTGAGGAGGGAGAAGGGTCAATTAATTAAATGCCCCAGCCGTCGGGGATCAACGTGATATAGCAGAGAATGAATTACGTTTTAGACCGTGTTTAACTAATTAAAGTGCTGATATGCTTCGGTGGTTTGCTTTTCGATTCTACGGTATAGCGAAGCTTACAAAATGTTAAAGTTAAAACCATAGTGTGTAATTGTTTAAGTACCAACTTGCCATCTATACATTATTGCTATCTAATGTTAAAGCATAAGAAAACGTTAAAGTAATATTTTCCAATACAAAAATATTATGATTGTAGGTTTATGATTTTTCAAAAGTGATATTATATGGTTTACTTTTCGGTTCCTTGATATGATGAAGCTTATAAAAAGTTTAAGTTAAATCTTAATGTATATTTGTTTAAGAAAGTATATTATCGTCAAGAATGTTACTGTCTAATGTTAAGGCAAAATAAAACGTTATATTTATATTTCACGTTAATATAAATTTTAATTGAAGGGCTTGGGGTAATAGAGCAATAAGCCATGCTTTTTAAAAAAGGTGACTAAGTTTCTTTAGGTTTCGCACCGTGATAGGGAGAAACTTATGTTGAATCTAAACCTTAATGCGTATTTTTATTGACATTTATCTTTAAGTTTGTTACTGTGCATTAATGATACACCACACTTTTTAAAAGAGTTACATAAGTCGCTTTACATTTTGGTTCTATCATAATCCATATCGTACAAAATGTTAAAGTAAAACATTTGGTGTTTCTCATAATAAATTGTCATTAATGCTGTTTGTCTAAAGTTAAAGCAAAGGGAAACATTATGTTTGCATTCGCCAGTTAAAAATATAGTAAATAACGCGCTTCAGGAAATATAGCGGTAAGCCCCACTTTACCCTAAAGTGACATTTTTGGATCAAACTGTTCTTTAATATAGCTTCTAGATAATTTTTTTGTCGAGTTTTCGGAATTTTCCCTGGATATAACAGCACAATTCATTCAAATATCTTTTGTCAACACCGAAATTGTGCACTGAGAAAAAAAAAAAAATTAAGGTTAAAACTACCAGGATAGGGCAAAATTAACCATTCTTCTGGTTCTATGGGAACACCTCGGCTCTTTGGTATAGATTTTGATAAAACTAATAATAGAATATGGTCTTATAATGTGTGATAAAATTTGGTAAATGAGGTAAAAGTTGATGATTTTATCATGATAACTTAGAGCAAGGTATAAAAACCATTTATTCTGCTAAATTTACTTTTCTGTTTCGCAATTTTTTACTAAACGTGAGGTATAAAAACTATAAATTCGAAAACCAGATTTCTGGTAAACCGTTACTATAACAATGGAAAAATTACTAAATGAATGGTTTAAATGCCGTATAGTTTGGTTTTATTAACAAGAATTACGTTTTTTTTAATACCAGAAGTATCATTACCATATTAAGATAAAACCTACAAATGTGATTTCGAGATGTAAATAGTTACACAGGAAATTTGAAAGTCTTGCAAAGTTTGAAGATAATTTTAAAACTTCGTATACATAAATAGTTAGTTTGTAAAGGATGCTCTTTATCGGCTTCCTTTATTACATATTTTTAGAATCCTTGTAAAATAAATTGAAGTGAAAAAACCTTTAAGAGAGATCGTAAATTAATATTTAAGCAAGAAATGCTATATTATGATAAATTCCATTTAATTTCATTCGGCTATCAAACTGATTTCAATGATTGTCATTATGTCCTTCGTATTAGCGTTTTCACGGATTATGATTGTGCTTATTGTGCTTCCTTGCTTAAATATTGCCTTGCGACTCTTATTTACATTTTTTACTTCATTATTTACAAGGATTCTAAAAAAGTAACTTACGGGAAACATTTACGCTAAGGAACTTATTTTACAAATGATTAAAATAATATCGACACACACTTAAATGTGCAGGTTAAACTCTTCAGTATATTTTTTTGTTATAAAAATAAGGACTAATAAGTTTATTACAGTTTATAACATGTTTTAAGTAGTAAAAATAAGTTTATTGTACCTATGACACACAAAACAATTCAGTTTACAACATTTAGTAACTTACTACATTCCCTTAAAAAAATATTAAAATTTTAGGAAAACTTATGATGATGGTTTCAAAATTCTTTTATTACAAAAATTTAATGTTAAAAAAAAGAAACGGCTTTTTGTAATAAAAGATAATCCAAAATATGACATTCCTTAATTATTAGTATATGCATTTGAAAATGTTTAAGAATTGTTAAGATTATGTTTTCAAAATAAAATGTCTAAGTTAATTCAAAACTCATGCGCGATGTTTTCAACGCAAATCTTTTATCTTAGACAATTGTTAATAACCAAAATCTTAAAAATTTTTTTTTTTTGACATCAAGTCGAAACTTCGTCAACTTTATCGAAACTCGAACAAGTCTAAACAGTTTCGTATGGTATGAGTACTAGAGCTGTACTAATGTAATATCGGCAACTGTCTGGAATTCATGCTTAATGATGATTCGAAGAAAAAATTGATGCATGAATATATTACACTGCGACATTTTATAGAATAAAGCAGGGGAGCAGCGATGGCTCAGGGGATAGAGCGTTCGCCCTCCAATGAGGCGAACCGGGTTCGAATCCCAGTCGATACGTACTCCGCATCCGGCTTGCACCAAATACAGCGCAGGCGTGAAATATCCTCAGTGTTGGAGTCCCCTCGCCGTCTGGCTAACCGTGGGAGGTTCTCGTCTCGTGGTCGTTCTCTCCATGTAACGCAAATACGGGTTAGCTCCATCAAAAAGTCCTCCACGAAGGCAAACTTCTCCCAATACTCGATCCAGGAGTTCCCTTGTCTTCTGAATTTGGTTTAAAATTGCAAGGCTACCGAGTTAGTAGTCGTAAACCCATTAGACTGGGTCCGCTGGTCAACGACGGTTATGAAAAAATAAAGCAGGGGGTGATAGTAATCCAGGTCTCCGCACTACGCTACCCTACCAACCATGCGTGGATATTTCCTGTTCTGAAACTACTGGGTACATTGCTTTAAAATATGATTCTGAACAGCAAAAATAGAAACAGAAAAAGTGCAGTTGAATTAGATCACCACCCTCAAGCACAGAGAATCGAATTCCGGCCTGAAATCACGGTAAGCAAAAACAAACCCACAACACCGGCGTTGAATGGACACACAATATATTGGTTTTAGATAACTAATGTTGAACTCGGTAGACTTGTTATTTAACCCTTCCTAGAATGTAAGAAAACTTCTAAATCAAGCTTTGAAATAAACTCGCCTTCGGGGTTGACTTTCTTTTTATTGAAATTGACGCCTGATTACGTTATATATAGAGAAAAAAAACACCAAAATTTCTGATGATTAGCTTAACGGCTCTAGGAGCCTAACACCTGATTCGTTTAACCTTTGGGGATATTTCATATTAGTACTTAGGTCGGTGCCAGCCGGATGTTGAACTTGCTGAACAACATAAACTTCATTGTGAACGACAATTGTAAATAAATAAGAAGTGTTCTCAGACTATTTTGCAAATTATCCACCCAAAGCCCACGGACAAATGGGATGGATGATTCGAGAGTTTATTGTATAGCGCAAAAATTTATAGTTGCAAACTGAGAAAAAGGGTATGGTACAAACCATCAGAATATGATGAAACTTGCTGTGTTTTCTGGCTCTATGAAAGCGCCGAAAAGTACGGAAATTGGTAATGGCTTTGGTAAAATGAATAATATAATATAGTTTTATTACCATGTTCTTTGGTTGTAACTGTGGTAAAATTTGGCAATTTGAATTTGGCAACAGTAAAGTCTCTAATTTTAACCGTGCTAGTATAGTTTGAGATAACGCAAAAAAATTTATTTAGTTATTCATTAAGCTCTTGATAACTTTGGTTTTGGTCGATTAGTTGCTTCCATTTCTATGTAAGCTATAAGCTAACTTTTACCAATTGTTAGCGGGTTCGAATCACCCTGGATGCATCTATTTATATATTTTATTTATTTATTTATTATTGCACATCATGCATTATCATGCAGGCTTGTATACTCATTACAAAGTTCGGATTATAAACCTTTGACGAGTCGAAGAAAAGGTAACACAAGATAGAGAAGTACATCACAAAGATATATTGAGGGATACAGTGGGACTTAAACCAGTTTTCTTCACGCTACAATATATGCATCTTTTTAATGTCTTTCACTAACTTAAACTATCTGTTCTTTAGTTTCATAAGCTCACAAACCTACTTACATATGTGTAACATTAAATATATAAACAGATACTAACGTCTGTTTATTTATTTTTGATTATTCATCTTGCAGGGGGCTCCCTGACCAAGCAGACTTTCCTCACCACAAAGCGTTATGTAAATGGAAGTAGCAAGTTCAAATTCTACCGTAACCCTGAATGTGTAACAGTAAATAAATAAATTTGGTTTGTTTAGATACATATACATGCTCGTGTGCTTACACAAATAATGTCTTGTATCTTGTGAAATTGAAAAACATAAAGCACAAAAAGGAGAAAGACAGAACAAAGATATTGAACCCTCTAACTCTGTTTCAAAGCATTTAATGAAAAGACAATATACCTCGCTAAGGAGGCTCCAATAATGTATGTTTTTTTTAATACTTGTAATAAATCCTAGAGACTTCCCTCACCTTTTCGCTGTTCCGCTTACCACGCTGATTCGTGGATGGAGTGGAATCAAATTTCGCTATCATTTGATGTATATTTTTGCACTATTTCGCAGACTTCTGCTGTCTGTTTTTCCAACTGAAAAGAGTTTTCAGTTGGAAAATTGGTTTTATATTCGTTGTATTTACAAAGAAGCTCACTAAAGTAAGTGAATAAATAAATATATTCTACTACCCCCACGAAAGAGAAATAAAACTGACACCATAGCTTGATTTATCTGAGTTTAATATTTTTTAAAAAACTTTAGTTGTCCCTTTTTCCCTTGCTATAATGGGAAAATCATAAAGAAAGGAAATAAGTAACCATTTTACAATCCCTAAAACCATTTAAATAAACCATCATTTTAAATAAGCCATAGAAGTATAAACAGATTATACTTATTCTATTTGGGAAAAGGAGTAGAAAAATAAATTCCAGTTCTGAAGAACACTTTGGTAATTTTATCATGACACCTTACAGTATGGTATGAAAACCATTTATTTGGTTTTATTTACTTTTCAATTTTGTATATTACTAAATGTGAATGGTTTAAATACTGAGCATTTTGGTTTAATTAGAATCATATATTTTTTTTAAACAAAAATATTTTTGCTATACAAGCCGGTATTTTTACCAGAATTTTTTCCACACAAATATTATTGCAAAAGCATGCAAATAAAAAAAAATAGACACTGTAAAATTAAAAAAAAATTAAATCAAGTAGTAGTAAATTTTATTTATATATTTTGCATCAAATTAAATCAGTATTCTGAGAAAAACTTGTCAGAAACTTATATTTTTGCTTTTTCCAAATTATAGTTGATTTGGACTTCCGACTGGTAAAAAAGTTTATTTATATATTTGTTTTTTTTTTCATTTTTAGAGTTCAGAAGCTTATTTTTCATGGTATGAAAAAAATGTGTTATCTTTTAAGTCATTTGAATAACTTAGAACACCTTCTGCTAACCTCATACATAATTTCAATGAAGTTCAAAAAGCAAATGCAAAATGGTTTTATAGGCATAAAACAAAAGAATTATTCATTAAATCAAAAACAATATCAGTTTTTGCATACCATAAAGTTTTCGTTAGTTTAGTAGGGAAAAAAAAGTACAAGATAATATTCACAGCAATTGCAAACTAATTTAATGGGCGTAAGACAAAAGAAGAGTAATTCATTAAATTAAAAACAATTTTAATGTTTGCATAGTACAAAATTGGTCTCTAGTTTAGTGGAAAAAAAGGTGCAGGGTAATATTCGCAGCAAATGTTAAATAGTTTTATGGGTGTAAAAACAAGAGTTATTTATTAAATCAGAAACAATTTCAATGTTTGCATAAAATAAAGTTTTTCTCCAGTTCAGTAAAAGAAAAAAGGCCCAAGATAATATTTGTAGCAAATGCAAAATAGTTTTATGGATATAAAATGAAAGAAGAGTTATTCATTAAATCAAAAACAATTTCAATGTTTGCATAACATAAAGTTGGTCGCTAGTTTAGATAAAAAAAAAGGTGCAAGATAATATTCGCAGCTGTCCACCAGCGGTTGTCCGAAGTAGTCCGGACATCTGTTACTATAAAAGGTACATCAACAGTACCTTTGGCCTGTTTGTGTTCAAGATCGAAAATAAAAGCATGACCACTGATGGTTTAAGTGACCGAGATTGTCCGGCAGTTGTGTTTATACCTGCTTTTAACCTAGGACGTTATTCTGGTGTTAGAGGATGGATCCAAAAAAGAAGATCATCAGTGAAGGATGGGGGAAAAGAAATCTACAGAAGCTTCAGGATAAATCTCTCATTTAAAGTGCGAAAGACAACATCTGGTGACGGGCACATTATAAAATCCAATTCTCTGTCGCAGGCTTTAAGTCGTGGGAGTCGAGGGGGTGATGTGAGACGGGATGAAAAAGAGGGACCATTTTTAAACTTGCGAAATGTGTCGTTTGTAGAACGTTGGGAGATAACCCCAGTTCTCATCGGAGGTACTTACAAATGCTCTTGGTAGAAGTATTTTATTCTTGGATGCTGAATATTTTAGACCCTCCCTCGTTTTTTCCCGATTCCTTGGCGTGAAAGTATCTAATTTTTTTTCTTTTTTATTTCTGGATTCTGATGAGATGGGCGATTTATAAAGTTATTCCACCGAAGGTGATTTTTTTCTTTACATTTTTTTTATCATAAATGTAAGACTCTTTGCCAAAAAAGAGTAAAACAAAAAAGGAGTAGAAGCGAAAGACTCAACCCTCCCAGAGTTACTGAAGAATGTTGAATAATATATGATTGCCCTCAAAATCCAGTTTCAAAAACAGATTTAAGCCATAATACTTGTACAATTTGATCTTACTTGAAATTTAAAGACTACAATGCCTAGTTGCTTTTGTAAACAGTTGAAATATAAAACAACGATTACACATTTTATAAAATGGTGTTAGCAGCTTCTCTAAGTTTGTTTTCTATTGATACTTCTTGGTAAGAAGGATTTAATATCAGTTTTAAAATTGTTGAAATTTTAAATTAGAATGGCGTGGAGGGAAAATTGATAAAAATATTTCATTTTCAATCAACATCTGTTGTTTTCCTTTCCTGAAAGAAAGACGCTCTTTATTTTCAATTTAATGATTTTTAAAAATTGCTTGGCACTTAAATCATCAAAAAATTTAAATTAAAATTTTTATGATTAAAATTTTCTTTCTATCACAACAAATTATGTTGCATGGTCTTAATTTTTTTTAAAGAACAATTGTTGTTCAGCTGTTACATAACATTACGAAACTGCTTTTGCGGCTTTTAGGGAGTCAAAAACTCCACATATTTTCGTAATGAGAAAAAAAGTATGCTCAAAACTACTAGAATAGGGTAAATTTTACCATGTTTCGAGTCTTATGGGAGCACCAAAAAGCATTGAAATTCTTACAGAAGTGCTTTGAAATGATTTTGGTAAAACTAACAATGGTATTTTTATCATGATACCTTAGAGCATGGCATAAAACTATTACTATTTGTTTGGCTAAATTTAATTTTCAGTTTTGTATCTTCACTAAATGTATCATAATAAGAACTATAATTTTGAAAACCAGAATTTCCGGTGCACCGTCACCATATGAACGAAAACTTTTGCCATTTGAATGGTTTAAATACCGTATATTTTGGTTTCATTACCATAAATGTTTGTAGCATACAATGCGGTAATTTAACAACATTTATTTCTTCATGCGTGAGTAAATCCTCATCCATAATAATTAATTAAAGTACGACTTGAAAGGAAGATAATGCAAGCGAGATTTTAGTTTCGCACTTAGTCGATAAAAGGTGTGTGGATAAAAACGTTTAGTGAAATTTTACTGAATTTACGTGAATTAGCTTTAAAATTTACAAATGGATAAAGTTCAGTGGATAAAAATGTTTAGTGAAATTTTACTGAATTTATTTTAAAATTTACACGTTGATAATGAGAAATAAAGTTTCGCCTTGCCTTTATTTCTTGTCTTCCATTTTCTTATTGACGAAACCTATAAATCCCCAACATTCATTTAAACTAATCGTATCATAGCGTTCGTATTCTTGGTGCACTGATTTTCCTCAAAAAGACAGACTTTCTAAGGAAATTCGTTAACAGTTTGACTATCGTTCACTCCAAAAACTATTTACCTTCATCGACTGTGATCTACTATATTCAAAGGCCTGGCAATATAAATTTATATTGTATAGCTGAACAAGACAAAAATAAGATCTAAATATCATAAATATTAAGATCAGTTTCCCCAAAAATACTTCTTAGAACTTTTTTCTTGGTTTGAATATACTTTATTCAAAAAATTATTGTGGCATAAGGATATATTTTATATAAAATTGTACCGCAATTGTTGAAGGCAAATAAAGGACGTAATGGACCATCGGTTTGTTGATATGTACATCGCGGAAAATGAAAAACAGAACACGTAAATAATTTTTGATTTATTGATGGGATTTTCTTGCACTAATATGCAATCTTATTGTTTTCAGGACTTTAAATATACTAATTAGTTTCTGCAGTTGATATTTTAGATTACGTAATCACACTCGAAAAATATTTTGTCTGAATAAACATATAATTTTCTAGATGGATTTGGACTCTTGTACCTTTATTATTATTTTTTTAGGGGGAGGTAGCCGTAATTAGGAAAATATGGTTCTAATACCTTCTAGACAGAAGAGTGATTGAAAGTTCGGGATCTCTAATTTTTATTTCACTTTTTTACATTGAATGGTATAAAAAAAGACGCATTTTAAAAATTCCTTTCCTCAAAAACTATTTGACCGATTCCGATCAAACTTTAGATTTTGTCCTGTAAAATAATGATGTTAAAAATAATGTAAAAGAAAATTATTATTAGATCAAAAGTTGTAAAGGTGTCTCATCTTTTATTTTGTGCAGTGTACACTATTGACTAAAGCTGCAAAAATCGAGGAATTGGATGAATGTATAGTTCAAAAGCATTCATTCAATTCTACCCTATAAATTGGAATAGTTTGTCGAGAAAACGTTTGAAATTAATTTTTATAAGAATTTAAAATGCGTTTTTTGTTATGAATTTGTCGATTTTTTTTTTCAGCGATTGTTTTACCTTTTTCTCCTCCAAACTTACATTTTTATTAATTTAAATTTCTGCAATGAATGTGCATAGATATAATAAATTTAGCTTAGCTTTAGTTACAAAGCTTATCGTAAGTATTGCTTGAATTTGGAATTTAGTAAAAAGAAATATTCGCAATCGTTGGCGTAACAGAATTTAGGTAAGTCAAAATATATGGTACTTAAACCATTTATTTGGTAATTTTTCCGTTCATATGATAACGGTTTACCGAAAATTCAGGTTATCGAAATTAAAATTTTTATTACTATACATTTAGTAAAAAATACAAAACTGAAAATTAAATTCAACCGAATAAATGATTTTTATGCCATGTTTATGTAATCAGGATAAAATTAAAACAATTTACCACATTTACTAAATTTTATCACATATTATAAAACCATAATTTATTTTTATATTTTCTAAAATCATTATCAAAGCGCTACGGGAAAATTGCTGAGCTTTTTGGTGTTCCCATAAAGCCAGAAATACAGTAAATTTTACCATATTCTGGTAGTTTTTACCATACCTTTTTTTTCAGTGTACGATGAAAAAAATTTAAACTACATAAGCATGTATTTATCTTCGCATGATAACTAATTGATTGAAGGGTTTAGGGTAATAAAGTGACAAACCACATTTTTTAATTAGTTCTTTAGAGAAATGTTGAAATCTCTGTTAGGTGAAAAGAACCATAATTTTTAGGTAACTAATACAATTTACCCGTGTTTTTTTCTGATGTCTAGTGTAAAATCTATAAACTTTCTGGTGTAAATTCCAGAAACTATAAAGTTCCTGTATGAACACAATACCAAGAAACAGCTTAATAAAAAAATTACCCCGCTTTTAAATAAGTGTGTCATATCACTATACTATATTGCCCTAAGCCCTATAATTGAATTGTACACAATTTTTGGATTTTAATTAGTATAGGGCAGTAGTGCATTGGTTAGTAATTTGATTTTATGTTCAAGTTCTTTTAACATTTTAAATTCAATGAAACATTTCTTATCGCATATATATGAGGACATTAACCTGCATTTAAATAATTCTTATAACTAGTTCTTTTAAATATAAGTATAAATAATCTTGAAAAGAAGCAGTAAAAAATGAGGCAATTTTCAGATTAATTTAAAAAATTTTATATAATTTTTTTCTTGCTCTTTCTATAAAAGTACGCGTTGAAGTTTGTAAAAAAAAATGCACAGCATTCGTTTAACGGGGTGTAGTAATCAAATAGGGACCTACTTATGTCAAATCATGCATTCAAGACGAAGTATTCATTTAACTGCAAACTTGAAGGGTTCATATGATATCCAGTAAAGCAGCTATCTTCTTTAGAAATGCGTAAAAAGTTCTTTCATATGAAAATTTCATTAGCGCTTGGGGAAATGATAGTGTGGAAGTTAGGGGACGATTCAGATTAAATAGCTTCAATACCATGAGTCATGATCTGATCTAGATCGTTAAACTTCTTTCTGATTGTCACTAAAATGAGAAAAATAAGCTTATATCCCTATTTTTGATATCCACTATTGAACCATTACTTTTATTTAGAGGGGGTGTCATTAAAGTCTCTAAATTGATATCAAAATATACTTTATATTATTTATATGACACTGAGAAAAAAAAGTATAACCAAAACTTTCAGGAAAGGGTAACACCAAAAGCTCGGTAATTTTTTAAGTGCATTAATTATGTGCTTTTGTACTGATTATAGGAAAATTAGCAATAAAATATGGTTTAATAATATGTGTCAAAATTTGGTAAATGATGTAAAGTTTGGTAATTTTATCCTATATTTGGTATTTGGAACCTAAGATCATGACATAAAAACGATTTATTTGGTTAAATTTACTTTTCACTTTTGTACTTATTACTAAATGTGTGGTAACAAGAACTATAATTTTTGACAACCAGAATTCCAGGTAAACCAGGTATTTTGGTTTTTATTACCAGAATTGTCGATTTTTTTTCTATCAGAAATGTCATTACCGTACAGTATGGTAATTTTACCAGAAATTTTTCTTTCTCCGTGTATTAAAAGCTGTATATTTGTTGATATTTGAATATCAAATTTATATTCTGGATTTATGTTCGGAGATAATTAAAAAATAGATTTTATTACTAGTAAAAAAAGATTTTTTGATTTTATTTTACAATTATTTTCTTCGTTTTTTAATTTTAGAAGTTTAGTTTAAGAAATAATAAAATTTCTGCTGAAAGTGCTCAGTTGGAGAGCTTATTATTATGTAGACATAGTTCACACAGTTTGATAAAATAAACAAAAATTAATATTTATGTTTATTATGGAATATTTCAAGTCAATTGAATATTTCGGTTAATTATTTTGTCGCTCCAGATAATTTTAAAACATGTTAGATTTAAAAGCATATGGGTAAAATTTTTTTAACGACGTTATAGTAAAATTATATTTTACAATTTTAAGCTTATATTAAAAAAAGAAGTGTACACTGAATACTTCCAAAGTACATTACGAGTTACCAGGGGTGTTTAAAATTTTTGAAATACTGCCAAACAACTAACAACAACAATTCATTTTCAAAATACTGCTAAACAACAAGTTTTCTATCTTTGCCATTAAGTATATGCTCCAAAATTTCGATTTCCTTTAAACTTATGCAATAGAAAAAACAGCTAAAAATAAAATCTGGAAAAATACAAAAAAAAATAAATAATAATAACAATAATAATCAAAAGAGACAGTTAAATATGGTGCTCTTGAATCATTATTTACTTACGGGCTAAACTTATGGCAAGAACTTAAAATTATAACGCAAAGATAGAGAAAATCGTCCTAAAGAAAAAATGCAGAAGCGAGTGGAAAAAAATAGTGTTCCGAAAACCTTAAGAAAAGGGTTATTTATAATAATAATTTTATTTCTTATTACAAAAGATGATCTTAAACTCTAAATTTTCCGAGCTAAAGTTTTTTAATTTGCCCGAAATTTTATTTTTTTAAAATAACTTTCAGAAATAAGAATATTGAGTGCTAATGTGCATTAGAATATTTTATTTTTGCTTTAAACAATATTTAAAAAAATGTACTACTATTTTTAAATTTAGAACAGAAATATATGTTTTTTTCTTTTTTTTTAAACAATATGTTTAAACACGGTTAAAATCATCTAATTTACATAATTTATATATCTGAGAAACATTTAAAAAAAAAGCTTCCGTTTAAAAAATGGTCCGATCAATACCTATATCATGCTAATTAAGATTTAATTAAACTTATTTTAAAGTTAAAATTATTACCACCTTACAGAACAAAATGGTTCTATGAATGTATCCCTTTGACACAGAATTTTTATTAAACATATTTTTCATACATTTCTTTACTATTCTATATTAATTTATGCTAAAATAAGGCAAAAATATTATATTTAGCAATTTAATAGTAGACACCGGCAATTTAATTATGGACACCGGTGTTTCATGCTGTATTTGAAAACCATAAGGTTTTCAAATACATCATAAAACACATGTGTCTTTTCTACGTTAAAGGTAAAAATCTTCAAAACACAGCTCACTTCCAAACAATATCATTTTCTAAATTTGTACTTATTTGCAGGCATTTAGATCTAAGAGAAACATTTATTTGCCATTGAAATTTTTTTAATTTGCAGAAACAATTACTGTTAAATTTCTTTGATATGAAAGAAAAAAAAATTAACTACATTTTTTGAATTTTATATTTTAATACAAATATATTTCCGACAATCTAAAAGATTTTTTTTTAAATATTAGATTATTTTTTAAAATTAAAAAATACCAGAATATACTTTTGCTTGTAATTAGAGAATCAGAAAAGCATATACAGTACCTGGCCAAATTATTAGACACACTATATGATTCCATGTAAAATCTTAATTATCAGGTGACAGCTTTATTCTTTTCACGTGACTGAAACCGGCTTGCGTTTCTTGTATCAATTGGTTAAATTAGACGATATATAATATAAATCCGATGATTGGATAAATTAGACGATATGTTATATAAATATAGAATATCGATTATATAAGTTATTATATTAGTGTATTATAATAATTAGAACAAATTATTAGAAGCATTGTGGTGTTTAAATAATTACATGTTTTGCACGAGTTTATATGCAATAATTTTATACTTAAACATAAATGTAATGGGTTTTTATTCAGGAGATTTCTTACATACTTCCTGATTGTATATATTTTTAACATATTGCATTACAATGTTAACCAATTGAAAAACGAACGTAAACAAGTGCAAATCGGTTTCATCCGCGTAAAAACAATAAAGCTGTATTGTATCACCTGATAATTAAGATTTTAGATAGAATCTTATAGTGCGCCTATTAATTTGACCTAAGACTGTATATGAGAGTCACTGGTGTCCCATTGCGTTAAAGGGTTAAACAAAGTCATTTTTAAAATTTTTTAAGTTAATGTCAAACTTTCTTTAGAACTAGTTTTGTTCGTCTATCAAATGCTATACAAAAAATATGTTATTGAAAAAGCATTAACAAAAGAAATAAAACAGGAAATATAAAGAAATATTAATAAAATAAAACATTAAAGCAATAATAATTCTCCACCGTATAGTCACTTTCATAGAACCCAGTTTCAAATTTTTATCCACGCTCAACACCAAATCGTTCAGCTAAACTCAGGGCAAAAAGTCAAAGATATAAAATAAAAAGCAAAAAAGACATCCTAAAGAAAACGTGAGGAAACAATGGCAAAAAAACGAGTTTTCGGGAAAGCCCTTGAAAAAGGGGATCCTAACTTAGCTAGGATGATTCATGAAACTCTCCCACCCCCAGCTAATAACCCACCAGTGGTCCCTGCATCGGTCCTGGCTCACCAACCGATCGCTAAAATGCTCTAATGTCCATGTCAATAGAACAGCCGATGCAAATTGTTTTCAAATGGCTATTTAATTCCGTCCTCTTGTATTGCTGTTCAGATTCGATGGGAACAGATGTTGAGTGCCAACGATTATTTCATCAACGGCCTTTGCTATGCCTTTCAGAACTTCAATTGTTCCTACCTCGAAGCGGCATCACACCTTGGCATGGTATCTAGAACTTTAATTATTATTTGGCTGAGAAATGAAAACAAATAGTTTGAATTTGGTAATGGAGGTAAGATGTTAGCAACAACTGTTAATGGTTGCCATTCGAATCAAATAATCATTTCAAATGAATAGAAATGATGGTAATATAAAGATAGTTAAATGGGCTACTTTATTCAGAGCTGTTAGTAATTCAGATTCGTAAAAGAGAGAAAAATTAATACGTATTATAAAAATGCTATAACAGTTCTGGTAAATAATTAATTTTAAAAGTCGTAAGAATTTATTCTTGACTGCTCTATTATTATCGTGGTTTTATCCATTGATATGTTCCATACATTACATTGTTGTTTTTTATTCTTAGTCATAAAATTCAATGAAGAATAAAGACAAATTAATAGGCATTTTGAAATGTTTCAATAATTCTGGTGCAAATGAATTAAAATATAACTAGAATTTAGCTTTGACAGTTCTATTATTATTGTGGTTTCATCCATTGATAAGATCTAAGTATTTTACTGCTTTATTTTGCTGTTAGTACTAAAATTCAAAGAAGAGAAATAAATACGTATCTTATTTAAACATTTCAATAATTCTGGTAAGCAAATGATCTGAAAAGAATTTAGAATTTTTTTACAAGCGTAATATTATCATAGTTTTGCTCATCAATATGATTTAAATATTGTATTGTTGTTTTTATTTTTAGTACTGAAATTAAAAAGTTGAAGAACTGACATGTGATCTGACATGGCAGTAATAGTACCAAAATATCATGGATGAATCCATGTCAGTAAAAAGATATTCTTATTTCCGTACAGCAAATTTTTTTCTACAATATATACTTAGCTGAGCAAATTTTTTTCTACAATATATATATATAAGGATTTCGCCTTCCAGTGAGGCGAACCGGGTTCGAATCCCAGCTATCTCTAGTCAATACGGATTCCTCACCCGGCACGCACCGGCCACAGTGCTGACGTAAAATATCCTTAGTGGTAGACGGATCACGGGCTAGACTCCCCTAGCCGTTAGACTAACCATGGGAGGTTTTCATGCTTTTCCTCTCCATGTAACGCAAATGCTGGTTAATTCCATCAAAAAGTCCTCCACTACGTCCCACATAAAAATTTCTCCCAATACTTGATTCAGGCGTTCCCTTGTCTTTTGGATTGTATTCAAAATTACAAGACTACGGAGTTGAGAATTAGTAATCGTAAATCCAAAAATTGTGTCGGTTGTTCAACGACGGTTAAAATATATACATAGTTAGGCTTCATATTTCTAATGGATTAATTAATTTATTTTGAAAAGCAAAGTTTTATTTTATAAATAAAATGAACTTGCTTATAATTAAAATAAGCTTGTTGCAAGTTAATATTATAATTAAAATAAGCTGTTTCTTTTAAAAATATTTTTCAAATATAATATCTCCCCGGTAGGCAAGATTATGTGAACACATTTAACATTAGAATAAAAATCAAAATGCAAATTAACTAACATAAACATTTATTATTGGAACTGAACACAGATTTTTTTTCATTAAAAAAGTATTAGTATCTTAATACAATAGTTATTAAGAATCTGCTCTAATATATTACATAGAATTTAAATTTGTGTTTAACTAATTTGACATTCGAATCAAAATCAAAATAAGAATTAACTGGTGAAAATATCCTTTCAAGCAACTAACCGCAAATTTGAGTATTTAAAATATTCAGGGTAGATTTTTAAACGATTATTTATTTAATTTTAAAAACACTAATGATTTATTTTTAATAAAAAATTGTGAGTTTAGAAAACGTCTATGTCTGGTTACTTTAGTGCTTTGTAAATGTTAGTTAGATACGAGTTAGTTAGAATTTTTTGTATAACAAGAAAAAGCTTGAATTACTATAATGTTTTTATATTGAAAAGCTTGTTCACTGATTTAGTAATCTGATTTTTAATTTACCAGAAGTTTTTTTAATAACGCGTTTAAAATTTATGAGCATTAATTACATAAAAATTTGATTACTTGAAATTTTTTGCTCTTAATTTTTTTAAAAATGCGTCAAAAAAATTCTCAAGACCCAATATTTTTTATTGATAATTTTTCAAGGTTCAAGACTTAAGATTTTCTAATTTATTTAGTGACTTTTATAAGTGAATATAAATAAATAAATATAGAAATAAATTTATGGCAAATAATTAATTTATGAGACTTCTGGAAAAGCTTAAGCAACCCTTTTCCATCCATCTACTTAAGACATAGAATTTTTCAGACTTTCGTGTCATTATAAATATGCTTATTTATTACTCAATAGCTAATTTCTTCTCATTTTGTAGATTTATCTCCAGCATAGAAGTATGAAAATCTGGTTTATTTTTTGCTCTTTGCGTATCTCAGCTATGATGTCTGGTAAAAGGTATGAACATTTATTAAAAAGAATTAATTTGTTTTCTGAATTTGTAACTACTAATTACAAAGCATAATGAAGACAGAACATTGCAGAATGAAGACATTTGAATCATTCAAAATTTCTGTGACTCACACTAAGAGAAATGGGCAAACGAAATGATAAATGTAACCACAAGACATCGTCTTCAAAATCACTTTGAACTGGCACACGCTGTCAAATTGAAAAAAAAAAATAAGCTAGCGTCTTTTAATATAAATAACGAAAAATACGTTAAATTATAACAACTTCATTCGAGTTCAAAATTCAGCTTTTTCAAAACGTTGACGATCGTGATTTACTTCCTTGGAGTTCAAAACTTTTCGGAATTTAACACAGTCATTACAAGCATATAATATATTATATTACAAAAGTGCAAACCATTGGTCAGGGAGCTGAAATCACATCAAAAAGATCCTGGGTTCGAATCCCGGACAGTTCGTGGAAGTTCTTTCATTCTCTGTACTATTTGCCTTTTTTGAGGGAGCAATGTTAGCCCACCTAATATGATGTCCCAGAAAGAGTAATCAAAAAGTCTGACGACGAGTATCAATCGGGTGGGCATTGAAAAAAAATTAATAACAGATGATTAATGAGTTTAAGTAGTATTTTATATTTGATTTAACTTTTAGAATAACAGAAATTTTCCTTTCAAATACTTGACAAGCCTTTTTACATTCAAAGATGTTATCTGATGAATTAATAATTAAAATTCATATTTTGAAATGTTGGCATGCAAATGTTTGAATTCTTAGTTTTATCATTGTGGTAGTGCTACTCATTATCGAAGACGAGAAGTTATGAATTATTCATTAAAAATTATGTATTTAGTTTGTTTTTTGATAAGCCAAAAAAATTACTCTTTTCGAATACTGTGACCATAGTAATATACTGTTTCATATTTAAACCCCTTAAACAAAATTATCGTTCTAGATTGCGTAAAACTTAATATCTATCATGCTAAGTTGAACCATATACTCTGAAACTTAATTACATAACAATATGGTTCAATATAAACAGAATTATTATTCAATTTCCTGCCTGATAAGCTGGCAGTATATTTTCACCGCAAACCGAGAAAAAAAATGATCAAAACTACCGGAATATGATAAAATTTACAGTGTTTCTGGCTCTATGGAAACACAAAGAAGTTAGAAAAATTTTCCCGAAGCACTTCTGCAATGGTTTTGGTAAAATTAAATATAAATACACTCTTATATTATACGATAAAATTTGGTAAATGTGGTAAAATTTGGTAATTTTATCATGATACCTCAGAACACGGCATAAGAACCATTTATTTGATTATATTTATTTTTCAGTTTCGCATTTTTTACTATATGTGAGGTAATAAGAACTATAATTTTGAAAACCAGAATTTTAAATAAACCGTTACCACATGAACGGAAAAAATACCAAATGAATGGTTTAAACACCGAATATTTTGGTTTCATTAATCAGAATTATGTTTTTTTACCAGTCATTAACATACACTATCATAACCAGTCATTTACTTCCATTATGTAATTATTATATAATAGGGCAATTTTTCTAGATTTTTTTTCGTGTATTATTGTTCAATTTCCCGATATTATGGCTCAATATTAACCGGCTTTTCTGGAGGAATTAAATATCAATTATATATTGTAAAATATTTGAAATTTTGCTACGCAAATTTTATAATTTTCTCTTTTTGAATATCGTGGAGAATTTTGTAAAGTCTTATGGATTCTCTTAGAAAATAACAGCGAAAAATCATTTTTATGAGTTAAGGCAGAGAAACAATTTTGCACGATTATGAAAAATATAATTTTTAATTATCTTTCTCTGCGAGCACTTATGCAAGAGAAAGACACTTATATATCAAATACTTTTAACGCAGTACGCCTAATCAAAGTTCTCTTTTTCAGAAAGACCGATGAAAATCTTATATTTTAAATATCTGCAAGGTAAAAGGTGAGAGGAAATAAATTTAAACGGAAAAAATCAAATTGAGATTTTATTATTCTAAAGAATAAAGAGCACATGTAATGAAGAAAGTAGAAAAAAAATGTGGAGGAGGTGTGTAAAAAAATGAGTGCCGACACCCGGGAGAATGAAAAGGGTGATGAATGGAATAAAACTGTTAGCAATAATCTGCATGATAAATTTTCCTGCCCAACAGCCGGTGCAGTACTGATTCGCTCCACTTTGTTTATTGGTACAAGTGTTGTCCCTCGCAAGGATCAAATTGCTTAAACGCCTAGTGTCAGGCGCCCTGCTTTTATTTTTATACCCATCTTTTCATTTTCTCCAGGATGAAGTGGTATCCGTGATTATATGGATCCTTTAGTCCATTCTTTACTGAAGGCGAAGAAGCTAATAACAGAAAAGGGCCCGTTCCGTGTGCCCAGTTTATCTGCTTTCCATAGAGGCGTTCGCAGTAATTTAATTAAACGAGGCCCAACCTCTTTTCCTCAGAAAGGGGTTTTGGAAGGGATGGAAGGAAGAAAAAAAAAGTTTTATATATGTATTTTTTTATCTATCTCAGTGTGACTGCGACTTTCCTTTTCTTCGAGTGTGGGGGTGGAGGAAAAACTAATAATGAATTTATAGGAGAAGAGGATTTGAATCGTGACATCGGAGTGGAGAAAATGAAAATGCCGCTTTTTTATTTTTTTATTTTTGTTCCATGCGTTTCACTGGAGGCAGGTTACCTATTGGAGGTACCAAAGTAACTCTGAATCCACGGGAAAGTCGGATTCCTTTAAAAGTTTGAAAAAAAAAGTTAAGAATCGGTAAATTTCGACTTTTTCTACTTTCACTAGCCAATAAGCTCAGGAGAAGAATGGAAAAAGGAGGGTGCCATTCATAAATCAGAAATTGCTCAGAAAGTGAAAGTTATATTGCTTTTTTTCTTTTTTAAACATACATATGCATTTATTTGCAGAGTTAGTATCTAAATTGAAAGAAAGAATAAAGTGAGGAAAAATTCGGATTTTTTTTGTTGTTAGTATTAATGATTTGAAAGAGTGATTTTGTTTTATGGCTTATTTTGCTAGAATTAGATTTTTAATCCGGAATCGACTTTCTAAGCTTGAATTCTAAATCGAATGAATATTTTATTAATACTTTCGATAACTATTTATTGTTTCAAAAACAAGCGTTCAAGCTTCGTGTCTTTTCATGTTTGTGCGACAATTATTTTTTGTTTTCTGTTGCAAGATATTTTTAATAGATCTTGGATATTTTCTCATTGCTGATTTCAAATCTGCAATCGGTTTCTCTCTCAAAGCTACAGTTTTTTTTAATGTGACATTCTTAGTCTATTTTTGTCGAAATGTAAAAGTTTAAATGTTGTTTTTAAGCTTGCACAAGTATGAAAATGTCATTTAAAGAAAAATATGTAACTTTAGGATCAAAACTAGTTTTAGACTTGAAATCCCTACACCCAAATCAGGTAAGATTAAGTATTTGTGAAAATGTAACAAAAAATTTGTTTCAATCTAATTGGCAAAAAAGGCTAGAATTAAAATATCGAGACACAGAGAGAAATGAAATGGTGATTATTAGAAACATAATTTTTTTTTAATATAATTATTTAATGCTGCCAAAAACTTTGGTTAATAACCTCATTTAAAAAATACGTATATTTTATTTCTCGAATTTGTAAGTAGAATTTTACCAGCATTTTCTTATACAAAGTGAAAAAGGAAATAAAATTTTTGAATTTTAAATATCAGTAATGTTAGTATCTAGTATAGACGATTTTATGATATTGCCATTAAGCTGAAACCAGACGAGCTTGGTAATTGTTTAATTAAAGCGTTAGCCAGCATACAGTGTTTATTGTTGAGAATTTTTTTTTAATACTTAGTGCCGCCAAAACTTTGGTTAATAACCGCATTTAAGAAATACTTATATTTTATTTCTCGCATTTGTAATTAAAAATTTTGTCAACATTTTCTTATACAAAGTAAAATAGGAAACAAAATTTTTGAATTTTAAATATCAGTATTATTAGTATTTAGTATAGACGATTTTACGATATTGGCATTTAGCTGAAACCAGACAAACTTGGTAACTGTTTATTTAAAGCTTTAGCCAGCAGACTTCGATTATTGCCGAGGAATTTTTTTTTAAATATTTAGTGCTACCAAAACTTTGGTTAATGGCCGATTTTAAAAATATGTATATTTTATTTCTCAAATTTGTAAGTAAAAATTTTGTCAACATTTCTTAATAAAAAGTTAAAAAAGAAAACAAAATTTTTGAACTTTAAATATCAGTAATATTAGTATCTATTATAGACGATTTTACGATATTGGCATTTAGCTGAGACCAGACCAGCTTGGTAATTGTTTAATTAAAGCTTTAGCCAGCATACATCGATCATTGCTGTGGGGGGAGTGGTTGGAAAAAAGGGTAGGCGTCTTCTCTTCACACAATTTCCGAGATACGACTTAATTGCCCAGTCTGTCTTCAGAATTACGTTTTTTTTTTTTTCATTTCCTTTTTTCTTAACACTTTCATTTCTGCGAAGTTCTTGTCTTTCCTCATTTGTTTCCAGGTTTTTCCAATTTTTGATTTTACTTTCTTATCTTTTTTCTGACTCTTTTCTTAGTGTAGTTAGTTTCATTGTTATTCAAAGATCGTTTCACAGGATGAGGAATCATTAACTGAATTACGGGGAAGAAAGGAAGTCATTTGGTTTCTCGCAAAAAGCTTCTTTACAAGGAAATTCAATTCGATTCAAGTATTTTAAACCTCTCTTTGTAAAATTAGATTTTCTTTTTTAAACTTTCATTCTAGCAAACTTTTGAAATGACTGAGATTGTTTTTATCATTTCTGAAAGAAAAATAAAAGTCAATATAAACTTGATAGGAATTCAGTTTTAAATATTTCAAGTATACATTTTCTTCATTATAATTTTTTTTTATATTTGTTTAAATATAAAATTTAGTTTATTTAATTATATTAAACTATTTTTCTGTCATAATTCCTTTAAATTTGTTCTCCTGCTCAACCCGTCATATCAATACTAAAAATTACAGAGGTCAGATATTGCGACGGAATATATAGTCCCGAAAGCCAATAAATTGCCACTTAAAATTTAGAAAAATACATATTATTTGATTGTTTAAGCGAGGCAAGCTACTTTGTAAAAAAATTCTGGATCAAATTACAGTGTAAAGCACCGGCAATCAGGGTGCGTATATACTTTACGGGAATAGGTTGCGGAGCAAAAAATCTGATATATCGTGAGTTTAAAATTAATAATTACTGTAAAATCACTGATGCACTCTAATGAAATAAATACTACTATAAAAGCTACGGTATAATACTTTACCGTTAAAATGGATTTTATGGTGATGTAAGAACGCGGTAAAAATGGATAAAATGGTATGGTAAAAATGGATCATCCAAAGTGCCGGTACTTTTACCGTAATTTGATTCGTTACTTTTCGCGGTGTAATAAATCTTTCCTGTCTTAAAATGTATCACATCATATTTAATTTCTTTTAAATCTAAAGAAGGGGTTTATAAACTGTTTATTTTGAGGGCCACGCAAACTAAATCTTAAGCACCAAACTTTGCAAGAACAGTCATTATTCAACGATAAAGGATCATCTATCTCATGCAGCTTCAGAAAAACTGCTGTTTTTTTTTAAAGACTTTTGTTTCTAATTCTTTTAAAAATTTTCCAAAGCATATTTATACTCTTGCCTTACGCTAGAAACACACCTTGAATGTTTCTTCCCAGCCACATACTGTAGATCAGCGGTTTCCAAGTGGTGTTCTTCGGAATCCTAGTGCTCCAAGAGTTAGGAATTTTTTAACCATTTTTTTTAAAAACATTTTGAAACCTGCTATCATATTTCAATCTAATTAAGAATATATCATTCATTTAATGTTTCGGTTGTCTTTATAAAAATATTTGAAGTAAAATACCAACGGAAAAGAAAGGGGGATGCTTTTTTTACAAATACTTTCAACAACAATATTTTGAATAAGTTATAGAAAGGTTATGCATTTTTAAAAATTTACTTTAGCATTTCTCATCGAGTTTTTCAAGTTATAATAAAATAATTAAATTCGTTAATGAAGGAATATATTTCCTTAATAACCATTTTTAGCATTTATAGCACCTATTAAATTTATTTTCACCTTATATACACTAATACAATTTCATAACAGATAATATAGCAAATTCATCTTCGATTTATATATATATATATATATATAATATAAGCATTTAATTTTATTCTTCTTTATTTTTTTATCACATTAGCTCAGAAAACAACCAAATTGATTGCGAAATGCAATCTTTTCACAAGTAGATTCACAAGTAGAATTTTTTTTTCAAAAATTTTTTCAAATGTGCAGCTTTAGAAATTTATAAGCAAGCTTTTAAAAAATCATCAATCAGTAACATCGACTTCATCTATTATAGTTTCATCTACCACTGGAAGTTATATTGGTACATCTAAGTTGTAATCTATTTTTATTATCACATCATCAACGAATCATGCCACTTTTTATAGCCAAACTTAAGAACACTCAGGAATAGAATTAACTTGAAATATTTCTAATGGACATTTCCATTTGTTGACATCTCGAAAATTCTGGAAGCATTCAAAGTATAAAACCGGAAAATATTAACTTGAGAGAATTAGCTTACAGCTTGCATAGAGAGATAAGCTGAAGAGATTAAAATAGGAAAATATTTGATAATGAGTAAAATAGGGAGAGCGAATGTGTGTTGAATAACATCATAGGTTTCATAGGGAAAAAAATTTAAAATCACTACTGTAAATTAAAGGAACATGAATTTTTTGCAGTTAGATCCGACATTTTAGAAGTAGCTACTTTGCCGCAAAACCATTTATATCAAGAAAAGTGTATTGAAAGATTGATACAATAATGATTTTCGAAATAATTAAAACCTTAGTAACCCTATAAATTTCGCCTTTATTAAGATGAAAAGGTAATTTTACTTCACCGAAGCATAATGATGTATAAAGCGATTTTACATCTTTAGCTTTTTAAGCGATAAAAAATTGCATTTTTTAATGAATTTTAAGTCCTTGTATTCTTTTAACAACCATTTGAATTTATTTATTTTTTCAAACGAACATTTCAAGCCATGTATTTTTTTTAAACGTGCATTTTAAGATGTCTCAATGATATGCTCGGTTTAAAAAGCATTTGATACTATATATTGCGGAGCCTTCACTTTGATTATATGGATAACGTATTTATTGAGGAATGAAACACGAAAAAAGTGAGGTAGTCGTTTTTCTTCCCCCAAAAATACTTTTTCTTTTTCTTGATTCTCAAGTTTGAAAGGTTTCTGCGCTCAATCGGGTTCTGTATTGCCTTGTCAATAAACGGATCGTGCACCGCACTTGGCAAGCTGCTGCTTTAGTCATCCATCTTTGCGCCCTATCGACCTTTACTGTTATTGCGTCTGTATCCACCCTGACCACAGCCCTTATATCACCCCCACTCTATCCTACCATAGAATCAAATGCTGCAAATATTCAGCCCCTATAGGTGAATTGAGAACCATAACCAGCTTCTCGGATGAAGACAGATTAAGCGAGCCGTCTCATGTCCATGGACATTTGTTCAGCATTTGTTATTTCTCCTTTCTGGCTTTCATTTCTTTTTAAAGACCAGTATTTTAGAGCAAAACTATTGAAAAATTTGAATTTCAGTTTTCCATATGAATTTTTTAAAAGAAATTTGACATTTAGCATTTTTTTTTAAATATGATAAAAAAAAATATTATATTTAAAACTGTGGTACTATTAAGGGGATTATTTATCATTTTACATTTGTTTTTAAAATGTGACAGAAAATATTATATTTAAGACTGTGGTACTATTGAGGAGATTTGTTATCTCGACAGTTTTAATTACATTTATGGGAAATATTAACACTGTAATTACAGTAATAATTACATCATAATTAATGCGAAAATTACGCTGTGATTAATGCTGGTTAATGCAGTGATTTTACTATAGGGAAAAAAGATTTTGGTAAAATTAACATACTGTACGGTAATAACATTTCTAGTAGAAAAAATCATAATTCTGATTAGTAAAACAAAAAAGTACGGCATTTAAACCATTCATTATTAAATTTCTCCTTTCAGATGGTAACGTTTACCGTAAATTCTAGTTTTCGAAATTCTAACTCCTATTACAACATATTTAGTAAAAAAGTACAAAGCTGAAAATTTAATTTAACCAAATAAATGGTTTTTATACGTATTATGTTATTATGATAAGTTATTGTGATAAAATTATCAAATTTTATCTCATAATATAAAATTATATTTTGCTTTTAATTTAACCAAAATCATTACCAAAGTGTTTCGGTATAAAATATCTAGCTTTTTGGTGTTTCCATAGTACCAGAAACACGGTAAATTTATCCATTTTCTGTTAGTTATTACCATACCTTTTTCAGTGTTCAATGCCAAAAAAATCAAATCTACTCAGCAATGAACCCTTTGAATGCTTTATTTAACTTTTTAACGTTTCATTTATCTTCTTAACGTTGCATTTAATTTTTTAACGTAGCATTTTACATTGTATTAACCGTTGCATTAAATAAAATTTTTTAACATCATCTAAATATAATGCAACCATAAAAATGGTGCTAAATTGAATCACATTTCGAGTTGAACCGCAGTACTCTGTAATAATATGACAAAAAATATTAAATTTTGCAAATATCTGGTTCAACCTAGCATTATATTAAGGTTGCAGTAGACTTTTCAGAATGATGTTATTTTATTTTACCCAAACCGTTTTTTTTAATTTAGAAATTCCGAAAAAATTATGTGCTTATCAAAAGTTGAAGTTATGAAAAGTTGAAAGTTAAACATTTTATTAAATGGTAATATTAAGTTAATAGGCAAAGCTTTAATTAATAATTTTTTTTGTTTAAATGTAAAACATATATATATAAACTAGAAATAACTATACTTTATTATTTTGTCGTCATCAGTTCTAATTATTTTTTTAAAAATTTTTCAACAAATCGGTTACGATTTCAGATTAAAAAATAAAACAAGTTCAAGCATTTAAAAATTATGATTATTGTTTTAAAATCTGGTTTCTAATTGAAAATGGTAAACAAAATGGTAGATTTTGAAAAAAATTTCAGAAATATTTTTGTCGGTCTCTAAGAAAATGGCAACGATGTTTTAACTTGTTAACTCGACGTTAAATTCACAAAACTTTTAAGGAGACTAAATTATTATTATTATCTTATTTATTTTCAAAATTAACATTATTAATTTTCAAAATAAAACATATTTATTTCCATAAATATTAAAATTAAAAGAATTGAATTAAAAGAAAATGAAATGAAATAATTCTGTGAAGAAAGAATTCTGTAAAGATGTTTTTTTTTTATTTCAAAGCCCTTCACTTATCAGTAATAAAAAAAGCTAAAACGAAAGACTCAATTCTGTTATTAAGGTAGAGAATTGGCCGTTCAGGTAAAAATGTAGGTTGTTCTGAAGATGGTCTTGACTCAACCAGAGCTGCCAAGAAAAATATGAGGATGAATAATTTTAAAATAGTCTTAAATAGTTTTAAAGTATTTCGTTTAAAGTTTTAAATAGTTCGTGCGTATTTTCAAAAGAATAATTTTTTTCTGTTAATTGAATTTTGAAACTAGAACTCATTTTAAATGGTCATAAATGGCTCTAAGTAGTTCTATAATAATAAAAGAAAAACATTACGAACTTCTTATAAATTATTTCAGATTTCGATATCAGCAAGCACTACCTTAAAAAATAATAACAGGCTACTTATTTTAAAAACAAAAGACGCAATTAATTTCTTAGATATTTTTTAAAATTGCCCCTGGTTAGGAAGTAAGTTAATTATGTAAAAAAGGGGGTATACTTACAAGAAGTAATTAAAATAAGATAAGATAGTAAAGCAATTTGAAATTTAGATCATTTGAACATTTTTATAGGGAAAAGAAACCTTACTTAAACGGATTACTTAGGAATTTTATGTTCTGTGTTTTATTTATACTTAAATTCACTCGAAATTAAAATTTTTATTTATTTCAAATTTAATAATCTAATTTAAATTAATTTAATTAATTTCTAATTGAAGTTTAATTATTTAATNATTTGAACATTTTTATAGGGAAAAGAAACCCTACTTAAACGGATTACTTAGGAATTTTATGTTCTGTGCTTCATTTATACTTAAATTCACTCGAAATTAAAATTTTTATTTATTTCAAATTTAATAATCTAATTTAATTATTAATTATTATGTTTAATTATTTAATTAATTTTTAATTAAAGTTTAATTATTTAATTAATTTTTAATAAAAGTTTAATTATTTAATTAATTCTTAATTAAACCTTAATTATTTAATAAAATTTAATTAAAATTTAATTAAACTTAATAATTTGTTTAAATGTTTCTGCTTTTTTTTTATCAAATTAGACAATAACTAGACGCAATTCATACAAACAAATTTTTGATAAATGTTTTTTATGTAGTAAATCACCGATTATCCGAACGCTGATTTACCGGATTATCTGTTTACCCCGATCGTTCAAAGAACACGTGATTTTCCTACCTTCTTCTTCATCTTCAAAAATAAATAAATAAATAAAATAAAGGGAAAGTGTTTCTTTGCATTTAGAATAGTCCCGCAGTGGACTGATCGTTAAGACACGGTTCCCAGCAGATCACCGAAGTCAAGCATCACTGGCTACGGTCAGTGTGCGGGTGGGTGACCCACTTGGATCAGTCTGCGTAGGGACCAAGGGTGTGCGGTATTGGGCCTCGTTAAACTGTGCTACCGTAAAGTGCTCGACTTCGCGCGCAGGTCGTCGGGCTACCGAAGCGGGGGGTGCCATCCCCTCCGCAGAGGATCAAAATTGTGATGGCATGTCTTCGGATCATCCTCCGGGATGTTTCCCAGACCGTCGCCAATAGCCCATTGTGCAGCTCTAGTGCGACGTAAATTAACAACAACAACAACATTTAGAATATCTGAAATGGGTGAAAACATTTCTTCTTTTGTCCCTCGGTCACCCATAATAGAACCTCGTGCTCTTTCCACCCAGTTTCAAGGTTGGTGGCAAGTAATTTCCAGTAAAGGAACTGGTGTCTTAGATAATTTAAAAGAGATAAAACTATTAGACACGCCATTTGTAATATGCTCTAATAGGTACTATTGCATTTACTAATTCTAAGCCTAGAAAAAGTGTGACGGGACGTTACTCATAGCCGTTTCTTAAAATTGTCCAATTTTCCTGGTTTTCCGTTATCCTGATCAGTTTCAGTCCCGATTGGTTAGTATAATCGGTGCTCTACTGTACTTATTGAAAAAATATGTCTGTCTATCATATAAATTCTTTTAGTATTTGAATTTGAAATTATTTAAAGAAAATAAACCAAAAAAGCTGTATTTCTAAGATTAGCAATCGTATATAAGTTTTGGAAGATTAAAAATCTGAGGAATTTTGTGCTGTACAGGCCTCTCATTTTAATTACAATTATATGAAAAATTAGAATCGTTTATTTTAAGGAAAACGTAAAAAGTACAACAATCGTTGCATATTGAAAGGATTAGAAATTATCTGAAATTTCGATTATGTTAAAAAAGGGTTGTTGAGGAAAATGAAGTTAAAAATTTCATCACAATGACAAACAAGAAGGGGACTTATCTTTAACACCCTTTCTGATTGATCCATTAGAGACCTCGTATCACGTCTAGCTCAAATTGTACACATTTCCGAGGTCTGGCCTTTAATCGGATCAAATGAAGATTAGGTGCGGTGCCTCTCTTAAGGGGTCATCCATCACGGGGGGGAGAACACATCTCCCCGGAACTTTGACATATTATAGGAGGCCTCCTCTCCACCCAATTAGGAGAGGATAAAATTTCGTTTATCTAGAATCCAATAGAATTTTATATCATGACAGAAAGTAATATCTTCAATTTGACTTTTAAATATTCCAGTCCTTAGCGATAACCTTTCTTATACATTTTTTTATACACTTCTGGTGGGAAGATTATACATACATGTAAGGTTTGGAGTAATAAAATGAAAAACTACATTTTCAAATTGTTTTGAAAAGCATTTTTTAGAGCGATTTTCATGAAAAAGCTACGATTTCTATGCTGTCCTTAAAAACTTTCTGTGTATTGTGCTGATATGCCGAAGGACACCTGTAAAGTATTATTTTTAAAAAAAATACTAAGAGCTGTTTGATATTGTAGTTGATGCCAATCCTCCGTGATCTAATCCCAGCTGGAACAAATTCATAAGTCCGTGAACCCTGGCAAAATCAGGCACCAAATGCGGCTGTAAGGATAAGTCTTAGATTCTAGATTCATACTAGAAAGAATGTGATCGGGAGAAACAGGATTGAACATGCACTTAGTGTATGTAGGGAGGACCCTGCTCCCAGACTCGTAGTTATATATTTTATTTTATAACCGTTGTTGAACAGCCGACAAAATTTTGAGTTTGTGACTACCACTGTCCAACAACGTAGCCGTGTAATTTTAAATCCAATCCAATAGAAAAGAAAATTCTTGCATCTTATTGGCTGAAACTTGTCTTCGTGGAGGAACTTGTCTTTGATGGAACTAACAAGCATTTGCGTTACGACGAGAGGAAGACCTCGAAAAGTTCCCTGATGGCAAGGGGACTCTAACCCATAATCCGTCTACCATTGAGGATATTTTACGTCAGAACTGTGGTCGGTGCGAGCAGGATGAGGAATTCATATCGACAAGCTATTTCAGGGATTCGAACCGGTGTCATCTATATATTTCAAATGTCCGTTAATGAGTTATGAAGCAGCAGTTTAACAGTATCTGTCTAACTTAAAATTCAAGGCATACACTGGGCTCCCTCGACGATTTCAGTTTCAGACGGGGGGAAGGTAGGTAGGTACTTTATTAACGTCGCACTAGAGCTGCACAATGGGCTATTGGCGACGGTAAACGGTGGAAATAAGACAGTTTGATGTAAAAATGTTATACAATAAGGAGTTATATGAAATAGTATATCGGATATGTGACCTTTGTGATTTGACTGCACGCGTTCTATAGTTGAAAGTTTCAGTGACCATTTTGCTTAAATGTGGCTTAATTTGGTTAACAAAACTCCCAATTTTCTTCGTCAAGATTAAAGGCTTGTGGGCATAATCTTAAGTTTTTTTAGAAAGAAGAAAGAAAGAGGGAAATTACATGATTAGGGAATGAATCAATGCTCAAAATAGTAAAAATTGAAAACGAGCTGCGGTGGTTTAGGGGATAGAGCGTATGCCTCCAAATGAGGTGAGCCGGGTTCGAATCCCAGTGATGGTTGGTTGATACAAATCCCGAACTCGGCTCGCACCAACAGCAGTGCTGACGAAAAATATCCTCAGTGGTAGATGGATCGTGGGACTGATCGAGTCCCCTTGCCGTCAGACTTTTCATGGGAGGTTTTCGTTGTTTTCCTCTCCATGTAACATGAATGCTGGTTAGTCCCATCAAAGTCCTCCATAAAGGAAAATGTCTCCCAATATTTGATCCAGGAGTTCTCTTGTTTTCTGGATTAGGTTCAAAATTACAAGGCTATGGAGTTGAATATTGGTAGTCGTAAAGCCTAAATTTGGTCGGCTGTTCAACGACAGTTATAAAATTAAATAAAATAAAACGATGAAAGCGCTCTGATTTTTTTCACATGTAGTGTTCCATTTTTCTACCTTTTCCTCGTTTTTTTTTCTCCAGTTAACTACATTTTACTGCACTAATTCAGTTGCGAATCTAAAATTGCACTGATTATGTTGTTGTCAATTCATGCGTTCACTTTGGAACACCTTTTATATAAAATATTTCTGTGAAATATCCTCATAAGTCTAATTTTTAAATTGTGGAGGCGAGCCTTTGAGGAAGGACGGGGGGGGGNGGGGGGGGGGGGCACTACACTTCCCATGTAAAATAAAAGATGTTGTGTAGTGTGTTGGTAACTAGTGAAGACTCCTTAGATTAGATTAGTGAAGACCCCTTAGGTGAAAATTAACTATATCTTTTATATATGTTATCTTTAGATAAAGGTATGCCTTAGAATTATATTGTCCCTAAACCTACGTATAATTGTTTTTTTATTTTCTATTATATGAAAGTATCAATGTGTAACATTCTTCCTCATATTTATATTATGATTCTTAATAATCAAAAAAGGATACATTAAAAAACCTTACACAATAATTATAAATGTAATCATAAATCAGTATTGTAATTTTATTATTCAAGGCAACAAACAAAAAATTTGAATTGAAATTGTGGTTCTTAGACTGCCCTTATATTGCAAAAAAAAAAAAAAAAAACTGTGTGCACTTTAAATCATAATATCGTTTAAAATCATTGTAATCTTAATATGGCGACCAAATTGAACAGTATTGCTTTACCTGATTAAATTATCAAAAGTTAATACTTGGATTGATATCAAACTTAATAATTCATTCATTATGTTGCGAGTATATGATTTGTGAATTTGTACGATATTATGATTTAAAGATTCAGTTCTACGAGATTAGGCCAGTTTTTCCGTTTGTAACATACTTTTACTTTTGTACAGAAACTAATTTTTTTAAATAGCTTTCAATTTTTTTTCAAATTAGTAATGAAATAGCATTCTCGTACGATATTATGATTAAAAAATTCAGTACTATATTGTAAATTTAAGCCAGTTCTTCTGTTAGTAACGTACTTTCATTATTGTATCTGAGTAAATTTTTTAACAAGGAGGGAAAAAAATGTGGTAAAATTAACGTGCTGTATGGTAAAGCCATTTCTGCTGGAAAAAAAAAACGAAGATAATTTTGGTAATGAAACCAAAATATACGAAATTTAAACCATTCATATTTTGACGGTTTTAACGGTTCATATTTTGACGGAAATTTTTGCTTTCAAAATTATAGTTCTTATTATCACACATTTAATAAAAATACAAATTTGAAAAGTAAATTTCACGGAATAAATAGTGATTATGTCATGCTCTAAGGTATCATGATAAAATTACCAAAGTTTAACGCAAATTATAAAACAATATTTTATTGTTAATTTTACTTTATTTTAAACAAAGCTATTTTTAGTGTTCCCTTTGAGCCAGCAACATGGTAAATTTCAGTCATACTTTTTTTTNAAAAAAAAAAAAAAAAAAAAAAAAAAAAAAAAAAAAAAAAAAAAAAAAAAAAAAAACTATGTGCATTTTGAATTATAATATCGTTTAAAATCATTGTAATCTTAATATGGCGACCAAGTTGAGCAGTATTGCTTTACCTGATTAAATTATAAAAAGTTAATACTTGGATTGATACCAAACTTAATAATTCATTATGTTGCGAAAATATAATTTGCGAATTTGTACAATATTATGATTTAAAGATTCAGTACTACAAGTTTAGGCCAGTTTTTCTGTTTGTAACATACTTTTACTTTTGCACAGAAACTAATTTTTTTTAAATAGCTTTCAAATTTTTTTCAAATTAGTGATGAAATAGCATTCTCGTACGATATTATGATTAAAAACTTCAGTACTATATTGCAAATTTAGGCCAGTTCTTCTGTTAGTAACGTACTTTCATTATTGCATCTGAGTAAATTTTTTAACATGGAGGGAAAAAATGTGGTAAAATTAACGTGCTGTATGGTAAAGCCATTTCTGCTGAAAAAAAAAACGAAGATAATTTTGGTAATGAAACCAAAATATACGAAATTTAAACCATTCATATTTTGACGGTTTCCAGAAAATTTTTGCTTTCAAAATTATAGTTCTTATTATCACACATTTAATAAAAATACAAATTTGAAAAGTAAATTTTACGGAATAAATAGTGATTATGTCATGCTCTAAGGTATCATGATAAAATTACCAAAGTTAAACACACATTATAAAACAATATTTTACTGCTAATTTTACTTTATTTTAAACAAAGCTATTTTTAGTGTTCCCTTTGAGACAGAAACATGGTAAATTTCAGCCATACTTTTTTTTCACAGTGAAATATCTTTAGAACTTTTTTTAAACTTAGTAATGAAATAACATTCAAAGTGCACTAAACATAATTAAATTGTGATAAATACTCCATTGATAAGTTATGGCTTTAATTTAAAATCCTTCTTCAAAGAAATATTTAAGGAAAAATGATTGAATACCAGCATTAGAAAAAAATGAATAATGGAGTTTCAAAATAAGTAAACGGTAAATACTATTTACAAATTGGTTTTTTCAAAGTATTAATTTGCAATAGACTGTTGCCAATTCTTGGTGAAGAAGAAACAAATAAATAACTAAAAACTTTATTTTTTAAAGACATTAATCAGCTAAATGACTGAACTATAGCGGGAACATATTTGTACGGTTGGCACATTTTCCTCATCGCTGCATCTGCTGTCATTAAGATTTAATGGATCAGCTTTGATCGTACAACTGTTTTTAAATCCCCCCACCACAGGCGTTAATCATTATTTGTCTTGACCTAGGCTATAGAACTTATTTTCTGATCGAAATTTTTTCTACTTTCCCGTTTTTGGAAAATGAATGAAAGAATAAATTGGAGCTCAGCAGAAACATTTCAGCCTCATTTCGCTTGACTTTAATGGCGCAAAAACTGATTTGCTCAATGAGAAGAAGAAAAAAAAAAGATTTTTAACAAGAAAAAAAGATTGGAAATTCATAAGCCACTGTAAAATATCAGAAGTTTTAATGATGATCTTTTGACACCGAGAAGCGTTTTTATAATTAACGATGAGGATATAATTGGTTTTAAGAGAAAAAAAAGAATGTGTGCTTGTCTCAATTTCAGGTTAATATCTTAAAGTCTGAAAAGTAAGTTAGTTACCTGAGTTGTGCCTTAAGATATTAAGAACATATGTGCATTAAGTACACCAGTTAGCGAATACAGTAAAATTCAAACCTTATTGTAAAATGCAAAGATAACTTCCTTAAATTACTATTTGACTAACTAATAATCAATTTAAATGATGACTTCGTAAAATTCTTTTTATTCCTACGCTTTCCTATACTAAATCTACGCATCCAACTCTTTAAGTCAGCGGTTCCCAACTTTTTTCAGTAACGAAACCCTAAATGATACTAACAACGGTATTATATTAGTGGAATATTCCTACGCTTTCCTATTCTAAATCTACGCAACCAACTCTTTAAAAAAGCGGTTCCCAACTTTTTTCAGTAACGAAACCCTAAATGATCTACCATCTCTTAGTGCAATCCCGAGACTTAGAAAAAATTTCATTAGCCAATGCGAAAAATATTAATTAACTAGAGACCATTATTTTTTAAAAATATTTTATAATTTAAAATTTTAAAAATTATTTTGAAAATTTTAAATAAATGATTGAAGAATAAAATCTTTTTATCGCGTAGTTTTAAAAATACTTGTCTGAAAATTGGGTTTTATGTCAGTTGAATTTACTGGCCTAAAGTGGTATCTAATCTAGTTCATAATTTGATTTTATTGAATGCATAAACTGAAAATGAATGAACTGAAATATGGTTCTCGTTTAAATAAAAATGAAAAAGGCCGTAAATAAAAGTTGAGAATTTTTATCGATCAATATTAAATTACTAATGAAAAATTAATTGGATTCAAATTTTATTACAGCGTTTCGTTACTAATAATGTTGTCCCAACTCTCGGAACCCCTGTTATCTTTCTCTGGAACTCAAGGGTTTTCGCAGACGGCCATTTGGCAACCGCTGCTATAAGTATCAAGATGGAATAATGGAATTTTGAGTAGTTTGTTTTTTAATACTTTTTGTTAGCGAAACTTAGTTTTTAATGAGCATACTGTTCAAGTGAATAGTCACTGAGAAAACTTCATTTTTGAGTATAAATTGAACTCTTTCGTATTTTGTGTATTTGTCGATTGTCTGTTATTCAATTTTCTGTCATCACGTTTCGTCATTTTCTTATTTTCTTCCCGTTGATGCTTAAGCATTTGTACTACATTATATTTCTTTATTAAGCTACCATTTGATATATATATATATATCTTATATATATTGGAAAATTATTATTATTATAATATTTGCAATTTTTCGCTTCTGATCTGAAAATACATTCATAAGCGCCGTGCTGAATTAATATTGCCCATCGAAAACAAGATTTCCGATTGCGATTTATTTTTATCCCAAAAGCACTCAGTATGCAAAATTTTGAATACCTGTGACTTATCCAGGAAATTCTATTAAAGAACGGAAGTGAGTAATAGAAAGTGTCAAAAAATAGATATTTAAAAAACATGATATCGGGGTTTCATATCGATGTAGTTTATTCGATTTTTGATCGAATTCTACAACGTGAACAGTTTTTAACTTCCACCATACATTTCTCAAGGGAAGAGTTCCGCTCGACTCATACATATGTAACCACCTCAAGAGTGCTATGTATAGGGAAAACACATTTTTGTTTTGAAAAAAGTCAAAGTATATTCATTGCGAGTAGATTTTGAAACAAGTATATATACAGAAACTTACGTTAGTTCAGATCACTATTCCACTATTGACTAAGGTGAGTATTTTGTACTCTGTATGGCATTCATACATTCTATAAAAGCATTGTTTCTATATTTGAAGTAATTTTATCTTTATATTTTTATCCAAATATTAGTAGATTTTTACAAATGAATTTTTTTTATTTACTTCAGTTTCTGAAGATATGACATAATTTGTAATAGTTTATTACTTATCAGCATTTTGTGTTCGTCAATAGTAGCTCATAGAAAATTTCGGATAAAATTACTGTATGAAGTACAAACACTTCATACAGTAGCAACAGTACCAATAATTGCATCATTCGTAAAATCCATTTTCACTGATATTATATTGTAATTTTTACAATTATATTTATTTCATGAGTGATTCAGTGATCATACGTTAATTATAACTGTAAAAAATACGTTATATCAGATCTTTTGTTCCGTAACATGTTCCAGCAAAAACGGATTTTACGTTAAAAAGTACTGGTACCCTCAGTGTCTATCTTTTTAGCGTAATTTAATCTGGTATTTCCTACAGTGAATCCAAGCATGTTCATCAAGTAATTTTTTTTCGCTTCTTTTAAAAAAAGAGTAAAAATTTTATTTTTGATCTTTATTTTACAACTTTTATTATAAAGTCCTTCATCAAGGTATGAAGTATCGATGTTCTGAATTTGTGATGAGTTGTAAAGCTAAATATTTGAATAAATTTCTTTGAGTTGTCTACTTCGAAAACATTTACTTAACGTGGCTACCACAACTGATTAAATTTTAAAGAGTAAATATATAGGAAAAAATCCATTTCCTATATATATATATTTCGATATTAAGATATTTTGATATTAAGAGAGATAATTTTCTTCACTTATTCTTATTAACACTTAAAAGTTCTATAATGACTTAACATAACATAACTATCTGGATGCTATGGCGTGTAAAATTTGCTACGTGAAAACAAATGTTCCGTCTTTCTTTTGCTTTCACAGTTTGAAGTCTTTACTTAGTTCAGGTATGATAAAATCAAGTACTATGCTGTTTTTTCTAATGAGTCGTGGGTTAAAAGACATGAAATTTTCTAATAACTTAATCTAAGTCTAATAATAATCAATACTAAAAATTTTGTCAAATAATAAAAAATTGAAAAAATGAAAAAAAAAATTCGTAAAAAAATGAATTTCAAAATGCAATAGAATTTTTTAGCTTGAGTGAATAATAATTTAGTAGTTAAGTATTACAATAATAAAAATGTTCAAAAAGATTTTTTACAAAATTTATGATAGCTACAACGTAGCTCCGCCACTATCGAATTATTGATTTGCTTATTACGCAATTAATGAGCAAACGCAGTTAGAAAATAAGAGCTTTACATGATAAGTTGTATACACTGAAGAAACTCGGTACTTTTTATCGTGAAATTTATTTTTACCGTAAAATATTATGGAACGAAAAGCATAATTAACCGTAATTTTTATAGTAATATATATTGAAAAATCACTGCATTACTATAATTAATTAAATATTATTCTAATAGTTACTATAGAAATCCTTACGGATTCTGCACCAGGGTGCTAATGGTTTTTACCGTAATTTAATCCAGAATTTTTCATAATGATAAAAACTATAGATTTTTACATTTGTTTGAAAAGAGGGCGGGTATACAGTGAATCCAAGAAAATTGAAATTTTAAAAAAGAATGCAAATATAATCGCAAAAATTCAAATATAATGCAAATAAATCGAAATACTATTTAAGTGTTGTGTCCAGTTTTTAATAGAATAGCTGCTAAATATTGAAATTTGAATTAAAGCTTGACTAGAATGATAAAAACTCTGAAAAGTGGGTACATATTTGAGCCTTTTTTAAAAAAAATGCATATATACATTTCAGCTTTTTTGAAGAGCCATTTAAATAGAGTTTCCAGTTTTTAACAACATGACTAATAAATACTGAAATGTGAATTAAAACTCAACTCGAATGATAAAAGCCATACATTTATATATTTATTTGAAGGAGAACATATTTGAAACTTTTTTTAAAAATGCATATATATATATATATGTGTGTGTGTGTGTGTGTGTGTGTTATTCATTGATTT
>NC_092214.1:69483056-69490510 GCF_043381705.1 Parasteatoda tepidariorum
TAGGTAACAATGTTATTTAAGGATATATATATATATATTTGAACTTTTTTGAACTGCATTTAAATGGTGTTTCCAGTCTTTAATAGTATAGCTGATAAATACTGAAATATGAATTAATACTCAATTAGAATGATGAAATCTATGAAAAATGTGTACTTATTTGAAACTTTTTTTAAAAAGTGCATATATACATTTCAGCTTTTTTGAAGAGCCATTTAAGTGATATTTTCAGTTTTTAATAGCATGACTTATAAAAACTGAAATGTTAATTAAAGCGTAACTAAAATAATAAAAAACTATAAATTTATGTATTTATTTCAAAAGAGAGTACATATTTGAAACTTTTTAAAAAAGTGTATATACATTTCAGTTTTTTTGAAGTGCCATTTAAGGGGTGTTTCCAGTTTTTAATATCACTACTGATGAATACTTAAATGTGAATTAAAGCTTAACTAGAACGATTCATTTTGCCGATTTTGCTGCAGTTTTTGATGAAGTATTTAACTATTTTTCAAAGGAAATATTTTTCAATCTTTTGCTGACATATTAATTTTAAATATTTTGAGAATTGGTCTAAAATTTCATTCTGCTATCCTTAGTAATTTATAAGATGAATAAACAATAAGATAATTGGCAAAACGTGGGAAAATTGTCTTGTGAAACGAAACATTTAAAGTTCCAGATCATTTAATTATTAGTATAAAAATTTCAAAATATTCAACATCACAGTGATTATGAAAATTTATTAAAGCGAATTGAATCAAAAAGCTAAACTTACCTTTGTTGTAAAAATTTTTGCTGTAATTGGATTCAGAATACGCTAGAATATTCCAGATTCTGAATACGCAATTTTTAAATAGCTATTTTAGGTAATGATTAACATTCGTCAACTTAGTTTCAACATGTTCGGAAACCAATTGGCCATTGTTGCACCGTGGTACCATAATTATGGTCATAGTATATAAGCACAGCGTCCTGATGTTTCGAAAATGGTTTTCAAAAGTGCACTAATATACGATTTAAGGCGCTCTTCTTTACCCTTCATTTCTAAAAATGAGTTGTAAATTACCAATGAGTTGTCATTTACCCTTCAATTCTGACTAAAAATGAGTTGTAAATTACCAATAAAATATGAAAGTTAGTCTCACTGCTGCGTTATTTACTTACAGTAAAAAAGTGCCTTGAACGAGCGAAATAAAGCATTGATGACAAATATTTATGCTAATATAATATTTAAATATTTCTGCTGTAATACAGCTTTAGCAATTTTTCTGTGTCATGTTATTTATGTGGATATTTAGAAGAGTAGCTAAAATTATAGTTATCTTCTCATCTTTTGATTGCATTCAATTTTAAGTGCTAAAATAGAGTAAATCATTTACATTCTTATAAATGATCTGACTAATTAGTGTATTATGTTAAATTGCATTTCAAATCAGGCCATCTTGATTGTGAAGAAAGTGAGCTTGGTTCGCAAAGTGTAATATCGCGTGGCAATCCTTAGGGGTTTGCGATCCTCAGAAAGCAAGGAGCGTGATACAGTAATGCGGATTTTAAGCTAGAAAATAAAGCGCTTTCTCATGACGTCACTGAAAAGCTTTCATTTGAAGGTATTTGACACTGAAAAAAATGACTTGGTGTAGTTTTGAACATCCTGCGTGCTTAAGCGGACACTGCTCGTAAAAACACTCTAGTGCCTTACAGTTATAGACTAATAAAGTAAATTTACAGAATTTATTGAGAGAGCTTGTTTTTTAATATTTGGTTAAAATTTGCTTCAGAAAAATTTACTTACGTTTGTTTTGTACAGTACGAAATTTTCCCAAAAAAAGCATTCTTAAAAATTTTCACAAAGTGATAAAGCCTTTTAAATCGATATTTAAGAAACAGCTCTTAATAAATTGATCTAAGCATTATATGTAATACTTAAATACGAAACTCAAGTTTATTAGTACAGCAGTTTTAGAGAAAATGCTTTTTTCATGTTGACATTTTTAGTTTTGAGGAATTGAGGTAAAAAAATAGGTAACAATGTTATTTAAGGGCTTAGAGAGTTTTTGAAAATTCATAAGAATACTTCTATTTCAGATAAAATAAGGTTATAATTTGTGTTTCAATTTTTACAATCTGAATTTTATCATAAAGTTTTAAAAAAAAGAGATTTGTGGCCTACACCGAGAAGTCAAAAGTGTAAAACTACCCACCTAAAAAGACTGAAAAATGCGCATATTGATTTTTTTAATGTTTATCCTACTAAGCAAGAAATACACAAAATGTTTCATGTCTTTTCAGTTTAACAAAATTTTTGACATTTCCATAAACGAAGGAATAAAGTTTCACCATGATATCCCTCCGAAGCGAGCTGTTCTTTACTCTCCTTATCATTCTGTTGTCAACTTCATGTTTATTAGAAGCTGGAACTATTCATAGCTCCTTAGGCACTGGTGAAACTAATCGTGGATGGAAACCCGGAGGCAAAAGAAGCATGGATTGTTCTCTGCTACAATCTGAAGCCCTTTTATCAATTCTTGAAGTCGTAAAGGTAATTCTATATATTCTATTTGATTTTGTGAGCACTTTAATTATAATATTAAAATATACACATAATATCCAAAAATTTAAACTACATTATCGCGTAAACTCTTGGAAATCTTAATAAAAGAAAAACGTAATTCTTGTCTCCTTCTAAGTTGTAACATTAGAATCTTGTAATGAAAATTAAAAAGAATTAAAGTTGATGGTAATATGATTTATTAAGGCTATATAATATTAAGGCTGAAGTAAATATATCGTTTGAAGTGGACTAATGTTTAAAATCCTGTGGTCTTAAGGTTCCTTTTAGAGAGATTAAAAACTCAACTTCATCCATGTTAACCATGGTTCCTCTTAGAAGAGGATTAAATGGAAGCAATTTATTTATGCATTTAGTCATTAATTCATATTTTCTGTCTCATATTATTCATTGAAACAAATTCCATTGAATCAGTTATCAATAATAACAAGGTTGTAAGTTTTTTTAAAACTTAAACTATGAAGGGCACGCAGAAAAAAAAAACGTTGGTAAAACTACCATACTTGTATGGTAATAACATTTCTAGTAAAAAACTATAATTTTTGATAATAAAACAAAAATATACGGTATTTAAACCATTCATTTGTTAATTCATCCTTTCGTATGGTATCAGTTTACTGGAATTTCTGGCTTAGAAAAATATAGATTTTACTACCTCATATTTTGTAATAAATGCGAAACTGAGGAGTAAATGCTGTAATCGAATAAATAGTGTTTATGCCACGCTCTAAAGTATCATGATAAAATTAGCAAATTTTGCCATATTTTCCAAATTTAATCACAGATAACAAAATCATATTTTATTGCTAATTTTAATGGAATCATTACCAAAGTGCTTCGGTAAAAATTACCGAGATTTTTGCTTCTCCCATAGAGCCAGAAACACAGAAAATTTTAATATATTTTGGCAGTTCTGGCTATATTTTTTATTCGGAGTAGTTTCAAAAATACTTCTAAATAAAAAAAATAGTATTAGAATCATTAGAAGCGATTTCAAAGGTTATAATTAAATAAAAAAAAACTGAAAGAAAAAATTGGTAATTACGCTCACGAGATTCTGTTGCGCTCTGATTGTTAATATGATGAAAGTTGAATCATTTTTACAGTCTGAAAGGAATCCTTAATGCACAGTAAAAGCAAATTTTACAGTGAAAGTACATGAAGTGTCATTTGTCAATCGAGCTGAATTTTTTACAGATGGTTTTTACATTTTTCCACATGTAAAAACCATCTGTAAAAAAATCACTCATGGAAATTATTTTACCTGTTTCGAAGTAACCATTAGCCTGTTAATTAGGTCAAAAACTGCAATTCTTATCTTCAGTACTTTGCCAACCTTGTGATGCCACAGTCGGCATATTAATTAATCGAATTTCAGTTAAATTAAAATTAAACTGAAATTCGATTAAGAGAGATAAAAAAGTAAGTTTAATAAATTAAATAAATTTTGAAATCTAGGAAAGATGTAATTTACGTGTTTTCAAGATTCTAACTAATACATTAAGTTTTAAAACTAGAATAAAAGAAATTCTAGTGTTCTGAGTAACAAATTCCAATCTTTCTGCACAATTCTGCTGTTGTAATTCTTTACTAAGATAATAATAATTGGTTGAAATCAATATTTTTAAATATCTTAAACGTGGTTTTCCCAATTTATTCGCCATTGTACATTTTGCTAAATTTCTGTGTTACGTTATAAATTCTTTCCTAAACTTACTATTAGAATAATTCATAACTCTTCAACTAAGGCAAAATCGACGAAACTTTTCTAAAAGTACTTTTTTTAATATAGGATGTAATTGTTTTTTCTTCAAAGGCAACTGTGATACCTAATAAGTATAATTTTTCAGACTTTTTTTTATGGATTATGAAAACATATATTTAGGTTAGTGATTAAAGAACAAGTTTCATAGTAAAAAACTTATTGTGAAGCAATAACCAATCACAAGTTTCTCTGTTAGCTTAATATATTTTAACAGCAAACATCATTTTACAATATTTTTTACATATATGGTATGTAATTGTTTGCATTTTTTGACATGCCATTGTTTCACAATAAGCTTGTCTATGGAAAACAGTTAATGGTGATATACGGTTAATCTTGTACACATTTTATTGATTTTTGGTTTTGTCTATTTTGTCTTAACTTAACGATAACTATTTTGTCTTATATTAACTATAAGCATTTTGTTTAAGGGAAGAAAATTATCTTTTTCATCGCTTTTTCAGAGTAAATAAAGAAAATCGGAGCTCTATTTGAGGGGAAAAAATTATAAGCTGATATTGATATTTGGAAGGGAACAATTGGTTTCCAAGATGGGTTATACCACCATCACATTGGTTACTGTAGAATTCCTGATTGACGATATAAGACAAGTTAATTAATAAATGGGACAGAGGACATTAAAGGCTTATAGTGAGTCAGTAGAAACTTGAAGGAGAGTTAATTTTCAAAAACCTGAGCACACTTTAAAATTAATAACTTGTTTTGTTTTGAATCTAAAAATTATATAAACCTTTTTAATTTTGTATTATAAGAGACACTTTAAAACAAACGACAAAATGTACACGGGGTTTTCAAATTCGGCTATCCTTGTTTAGGAGCTTTTTTTGACATAACTTTGCTCAATTTTCAGAAACCCATTTTTACAGTGAAGCAGTTAGCTAGGTTAAAATAAATGTACCTTGTTACAGATTATTTAACTAATTTTTGAAGTTGAAGTAAAACCTTCAGATGTTTACTACTCTCTGTTTACATTAAAAAGTCCAAAATAAGGAGAACATAAAAAATTTGGCGGAAAAAAAAGGTTTTTGAATATGTTTTTTTAAAAATTTATCTGTCTATATTTTTTTTTAATAAATTTATGAGTCTATTTGCTACCTGAATTTTTAAATAATTAAAATAGATATTATCAAAATAACGTTTTTTAATGTTATGTATTGTTAATTTAATGTAACTGCATGAGATGGTTAGAAATAATGTGTTACACGTACTAGGAGGAGTATAAAACATAGATAATGGATTGAAAGCCGACCTCATTACTTTATAAATGAGGCCATTTTTTTTCAAACCAATAGTCAACATTAAATTGATAAATTAATAATGTCTGATTTAAACTGGAAGCTAATATACTTTTTTTCATCAAAAGTGCACAGAGAAAAAAGCATGGCTAAAACTACCAGAAGATGGTAAAATTTACCTTGTCCCTGGCTCTATAGAACATCAAAAAGCTCGGTAGTTTTTACCGAAGCACTTTGCTAATAAGTTTGGTAAAATATGGTTTTATAATCTGCGATAAAATTTAGTAAATGTGGTAAAATTTAGTAATTTTATCGTGATACCTTAGCTATAGGAAGAGGAATAATTACCAAATGAATGGTTTAAATACTCTATATATTCGTTATCATAACAGTGTGGTAATTTTATTTGAATTTTTTTCTCCTTGTACTATGAAATTAAAAGTTTCCAATATGAACGTATTGGTAATTAGATACATTTTGAGTATCTTAACAATATAGTTTGAAATGCTGCATAAAAATATCAAAACCATTAAAAAATAAAGGTTAAAAAATAAGAAGCTTTTTAGTTTTTGGAGGGGACGTAGAAATTTTTTTATTTTTTTTTTTATTTTGCAAAAATTTAGGAAACTAAAAGTTACAATATTTAGGAAAAAGCACGGAAGGAACATAGTTCAATTATTTGTTTTTTTTATTTCACCTGCAGTTTGATTTTGCTTAAGAAATCAGTCTTTTTTTAACTTATTTATGATGAGACTTATTGATTTTTTTGTTTTAGACATTTTTCTTGATATTTTTCAGGAAGAAGCTGCCAAAATATCTATGTGCGAAAGGGTTCATTATGAAGAAAAGGCTGTTTGGTGACTTTCTGTTGATAGCCTCTTCTAGCATTTTAATGCTTTCAAAATTCTATTTATGAATGTAATTTATTTAAATTCTTTATTAAAGTAACATTATTAGCATATGTTTGTATTTTTTAATAGCAAAAACTACAACAAACAGCACTTAAAAAGTTTAAACTTTAGATTTATTCATAATTGTAATGTATTGCAGGGATAAAACCTATCTTCGACACTCGAAATAATGATTTTCTCTAATAATATTTATTTTATAAGTTCACAACAGGTATTCATAAATATTAAGTTATATTTTGTCCATCTCTATTCAGCGTCCACTATGATGATTCGATAAAAGATTCAAAATGTCATTTTGAGGAAAGGTCAAAGTTTTGAAAAAAATCAAAAGCATTTTTGATCAATTTTTTAATGCTTGAAAAGTTAAAAGCAGTTAAGTTAAAAGTAGTAAAGTTGAAAAGTAAGTCCTCTTTTACTTTATTTAGAGTTATTAATGTATGCAAAAGTTTACAATTAACGTTTCATGTTAAGGATTTTCATTTAAATGGAAAAATCTCTCTAAATAGACAGTTTTATAAAGTAGTTTAATGTATTTTTTAAAAAAAAATTCAAACAATTTATTGGTTTTTTAGCTCTTTTAATTTTTCAACAAGATGGCAGAGTAAATTTCAAGCTTATAACTTAGCTTGAATCTTAAATCAATTGAATATTCAGTTTGAATCTCAAATATCTGGCATTTTTTTGCACTACATGAAATGGTTACTTAGAAGTAGAAGATTTAAGGATTATATTTTGTCTATGAAAGCTACAATTAAAGTTTTTGAGTTTGAATAATTAAAGTTTTGGATTAAAATTAAGCTAAGAGTCTGGTGTAATAAACATACTAGGTTCAAATTCCAAAGTTACACGAATCTTAAACTTCAATGTACAGCGAACTGTCAGGCTTGAAGTGTAACGAACTAAACTGAAATCAAATCGATAAAACATATATATATATAAAAGGCAACTGT
>NC_092214.1:69490541-69503263 GCF_043381705.1 Parasteatoda tepidariorum
TATATATATATATATGCATATACTTTTATGAAAATTTGTTCTTAATCTTTTGACACTTTATTCTTTTTATGTCCTACGTCTTTGATTTTAATTCTCGATGCTTTTAATTTTGTTTCTAAAATGTTATTAAATTTAAGTTTAAAAAAGGCACTTCTCCTTTTTTATATTTGATGACTGATCTGTTTAAAATGCTGAATAAAATGCACATAACCTATCTCGTCATAAGTCTAAAAATTCCAGGCTTGCCTTAGTCCTGTTCCTGATTTATATTCTAAAATTTTATTAAGTGTGAAACAATTTATAGTGGATTTTTACATGCATACTTTTCTCAAAAATAGGAAATCAATTTTAAGCTCAAAACTCTGGCATTGTTTTGCTCTACATGAAATATTTCAGCAATTAAAAAAATAAATTTTTGACATGAAAGTCACAATTTTTGGAATAATTAAAGGTTTGGATTAAAATTAAGCTAAATGTCTAAGGATTCTTGATTTATCCTAGTCCTATTCCTGGTTTATATTCTAAAATTTTATTAAGTGTGAAACTATAGATAGTGGATAGTTACATGCATTTTCTCAAAAATAGAAAGTCTTGTATTAACATTATTTTTCTTATCAACTTTATTAGGAGTCTATGAAATTAAAAATAGACTCTAGAATAAAGGAATTTTTCGAACCAAAAAATTTTTAAGATTGTAAATTAACATTATTAAACTATTCGAATAGACCCTCGCATACGTACTTTTCTCGAAAATTATAAAGGTATCTTATGAATTTTATTTCAATAACCAACTTTAAAAGTATATTTAACGCAGAAAACTAACCTTAGATGGTAAAATGAATTACTTTTCTTGAGCTGCAAACTCATCATTTTGTCTCCTTACTTTTGAAAAGTTAAAACTATTTATCACCAATTTCTATTTCTGTTGAAAAGTTTTGAAGTTTAGAGTGCGCCCATCTATTTTTTAGTAATCCTTCTTCGATGCAGCCCCTGTGACCAGCTGAAAATTTTTTCTAAATCCTCTAATCCTAAACTCCCCTTTACTAAGCCGAGATAAGTTTTTATTTTTTGGAGAGTTCTTCAATTTGGATTTTTATTTCGAATTCTTTAAAATTTCATAAATGAATTTCTTAAAAGAGTTTGAAGTCTTATTTTGTTTTCGGAATAGTGTCATTTTTAAGAATGGAAAAAAAAGTTAAAAAAGACTATGACTTGTTTATATTTCAGCAAAACAGTACAATAAAGCTGTTTTTTGAAAATCCTGTTGTTATACGAAATAATGCTTTATAGCAAATAAGATTCTGTTTTTATAACTGTTAAGAGTTCGTAACAGTTATGCGTGAATTTAGAGTTAATTTTTTTCATCTTCGGCTAAAGTATTCTACACTTATAGTGAAAATGGCGCAATATACTTATGGAGAAAAGCCATAGTTTGAATGAAAATGAATATTTTGTGTTTAAATTTTAATTATTAAAAAGTTACTTCAAATCTTTGTTTGAATTCATCACAATCTACAAAAATCTAAAATTACTGATTTGTTTGATTTTCATCACAGCAATAAATTTTCGCTAGATCAGAAATTTTCAGAAAAAGGTTAATATTTTTCTTAAATATTTAAGCTGTTTGTTCGTCTTAAAGTTCGGAGAATATTTTACAACGAAACGGTTTATGCAGTTTAAAACTAAAGCTTTACGTTTGGTTTAAGGTACTTAAACTATAGCTTTTTTATTTTTCTTGGTGTAAGAGCACGAAGGAAAACAATAAGGAAATCTATAGAATAAGTGAAATTATGCTATTAATAATTTAAAAATTTTATTCAAATTGCAAATCACCAATGCAAAATTTTCGCATTGAGAAGTAACTAACTCATTTGTAAAATTTGGGGAATGCTCGTCGCTAATTTTAAATTTTTTGATTCAAGTGAACAATAATATTTAACTCTTTGAAGTAGAATTTTTGTTACACATACTTGTTAAATTTTTTTCATAATTGTGTATTAATATAGGTCAAAATAAATAAAAAACAAAGGCGTCTTTTTCTGCGTTAAAGGTAAAATCTTCCAAGCACGGCTTACTTTGAAACAATATTTTTTTTTAAATTTGTACTTATTTACAATTAATTTAGATCTAGGAGAAACAGTTATTTATCATTCTTTAACTTACAAAATCAATTATTGATAAATGTCTGAATATGAACGAATTTTTTTTCCCAACTACTTTTTTCGGATTTTTAATTTTAATACAAATATAATTACGATAACCTAATAGGGTTTTTAAAAAATATTATACTATATTTATAAATAAGAAATACCAAAATGTATTTTTTCTCAAGCGTCAGAAATGTTTTTATTAAAAGGACACCTAAGTTTCATATGCGTCAAAGGGTTAAGAGAACTTAGTTCAAACCATATCAAGTGCTTAAAATTAAGCTAAAATATAAAAATATTCGAATGAGTGCATTTCTTGCATGTATTCTCTTAATCGTACAAAGCCCGCCGGTTCTTAAAATCATTTGTTTTGCGGTTATTTAATTTTATAAAGTGGTTGATTTTATAAATTAGTATATCAATAATTAGAAATGAAAATGGCTTTCAAAATTTAACTTTACAAATACACTAAAACCTGAATCAAATATCACATTCATGCTTTATCTTAATTTTTTTAATGTACAGTGCTCAAGAAAAAAAAAACGAAAGAAAAAAAAAAGAAAAAAAACGAATCACCCAGAGTAACTTTTGATCTAATGATAGGATATTCAAGTTCTAGGACTCAATCATAATGGTTCGAGGGGGTGACATCAAATATGCTAATTAATATGCGCAGACGATATTTTAAGTAATAAAATAAACATACCTTTTCTCAAGGGATTCGGATTTCTGTTCCCCAAAATATAGGGGATTGCCGCATTCTGGGAAATATGGTCCCAATAGTTTGGTCAGGAGAGGGGTCCAAAGCTTTGACCCTTTAATGTTAATTTTACTTTCTGCGTAATTAAGAAAACTCGAGACTCGAAAACTATCTCGAAAACTTTTTAAGCGAATTAAAAAATTTTTGCACACAATTATAATTGTAATTGGCAAAATCAACCGTGTTTCTGACTCTATGGGAGCCTCAAAGTCTCAGCAACTCTTACTAAAGCGTTTTGGTAATGATTTTGGTAAAATTAGCAATAAATGACTTTATAAATTGTGGATAAAATTTGATAAATGTGGTAAAATATGTTCACTTCATCATGATGGATTAAAGAAAGGCATAAAAACTATTCCTTTTTTAAATTTGTTTTTTAGCTTTGCATTTGTTGCTAAATGCATGGTAATGAAAACTGCAATTTTAAAAACCAGAATTCCGATAAATCATTTCCATATTAAGAAAAAAAATTACAAAACGAATAGTTTACGTACCGTATATTTGGTTTTTATTGCCAAAATTGTGGTGTTTTGCCAGAAATGTCATTACGAAACAGAATAGCAATTTTGCTAGAATTTTTCTCCGTCAAGAAACTAGCTCAAAATTGTCCATCTACTCCTTTCTGTTTCTTGATGAAACATTTAACGGAATAGATATTTTTTACTTATATGGTGTATGCCATTAGATCGTTAAATAAACGTTTTAGTTCTATTTAGTTGATTTATTTTGTCTTGACTGAGAGGGTTAATGATGAATGAGTGATGATCATTTACATTAAATAAGGTTGGGCATCTAATAACTCTATTTAAGATATAAATGGTTTTTATTTTGTAAAAAAAATGATACAAGAAGTTGAATGTAAAACTTACCACTATTTATCTTTTTTTAACTCAGACCTTTCAATTTCTCCAATTAATGTACTTCACACCAGTAACTTTGTTTCCTTGATTCAAGGGGGGCAAAATGGAAGTTATCTGCTTGCTGGATACTTTTCGATACTTTTGAAAAATTAGAAAATTCAAAATTTTAAGAGGCGAAAAATACGATTTCTTTTAATTTTAAAAGCATATGTTGCAGATTCGACTTCAAAAAGTAGCTGATTTTAAAATTTTGTGATTTTATTAGTGGTGATCACTACATAGTGTTAGTCAGGAAATTGTGGAGATTCAATCTTAATGACCCCCTTCTGGCTCTTGACGAGTTGGCACGGGTAGACTATCCCTTTTTAACCTTAAATGTGTTTCTTAAAAACCGTTTTTAGCTATGAATAATTTTTTTAGCATTATAATATATCGAAGTGACACATAAGCTGCGCAATTTTCGTACATAAAAGTAAAGTTAGTCTCAAAATTTTGTTCAGCATTTAATACGTACCAATTTAAAGATATTAAAACATTATTGAACTAAAATCATAACTAAAACTATTATTATGTAATTTCTAACAATTTTATCAATTAATACTGAACCATAAATTAAATATACATATTTTAGCTTTATAGCTTATTTTCCATGGGGATAGTCGTGCAAAATAAGGACGAAGCTCATAAAGAATTACAATGATTCCATAGTTACCATATCATTTAACTACATTCTCAGAAAAATCAGTTCATTTTTAAACCATAATATCGGCACCTTGAACATAATACTATGCAAGTTTGTTTCAGTCTTAATAAAACATTAAATTGCAGAATGTTTTTGTTCAAATTTAACCATAGTATCGTATAATCTAATATGAAGACTTTAATTCACACGATACTATGTTTTAATTTGATACCTAAATGAGGTTGCACAAAATTTGAGTAACATTACAATTTACCACGATCTAAATTTGCAGCCATATACATTGTAAAAACTTTCGTGTTTTTTAACACTAAAAAGTAGTGGCAACTACTTTTCACCAAAGTGGTGTTCCACAACACCAAAATTCACAGATATTTTCTGGTGAAGTAGAGCATCAAGAATGCTTCTTTACAGTACTTGGTGTAAAGTAAGCACCACTATGTTTGTTATTCAGTAACCCTAAATTTTATAATTACTGTAAGATACGATGCATATAAGAATCAGTAAAGTTACATTTGCATTACAATAAAGGGGAATAATCATAAATTTAGGATGCCTCACCAACGCTTAAAATAAAATTAGTTTTTGAATCAAACATACGCGTAGCATAGAGAGAACATTAAGACGAATTTGAACTAGGCTTAACTGAGCAGAAGCGGATATAAATTACAACTTATTAAGTTATCTAATACAGTTCACAGAAATTTAAAAATTAATATATAATTATCTTTATTACACAACTGAAAACGTACATTCATATTTTAACGGCAAACTTTTGTATCAGTAGAAATTGTTTAGTGGCGTAGAATAAAAAACAGTAGCTAACTCTTACTGGATGTAAAATAATTTCTGGCGATGCAAAGAGCGCCAACGTTGGTATGTTTGAAAGCTGAAGTAGCTCATTTCATTGTGAACTTGGCTCGTAAGCTTGGTGTTATCTTTTTCCAATTTAGATATTTATAACCACAACCTTTGAACTGTATGTGAAATCTCTTAGTTGGTGCTAGCTTGAACTAAAATGCTCCTTTATCCTTGCCAACGTTGGTATGTTTGAAAGCTGAAGTAGCTCATTTCATTGTGAACTTGGCTCGTAAGCTTGGTGTTATCTTTTTCCAATTTAGGTATTTATAACCACAACCTTTGAACTGTATGTGAAATCTCTTAGTTGGTGTTAGCTTGAACTAAAATGTTCCTTTACACAATGTTTTGGGTTGATCAACAACAAATTCGAAGAGATATTACACCGCGGTTTTTATGAAATACATTTCTTGTAGGGGAAAAACAACTTAAATGAAATAGTTACATACAAAATAGGTAATAGTTTTCGGAAATCAAAAAGTACATATTAAGAATTTTTCGGCCATCCTTTTAGTTTAAAACATTTTTATCCAAGCCCATCAGAAATAAACGGGAAATCACATAAAATTTTTGAAAAAAATATTTGCGTAACTCAGATGGGTTGCTGAAAAAATTAAGTTTGCTTCAGTAAAAACGGAAAAAAAAATTGGTTTTATTGTCAAGTTAAACTTTACATACGATACCGGATAGTGTTAAACCATAATAACATTCAAGATCATTTCAACTTTAATACAGTAGGCAGTTAAACAAAGCTATCGCATAATATGAATCTTCTTCAATTTCACTAAACTGTAAAAAATTCCGGATCAAATTACGGTTTTAAGAACCAGCACATTGGGTATATCATACGAAAAATCCGTTTTAGCATAAAATCCATTTTTACCGTAAAATATTATACCATAATTTCTACAGTAATATTCATTTAATTAGAGTAATTCAGAGATTATTACGTAACAAAATTACGGTATATTAAATTTTTTACTTCGTTACATGTTCCGATAAAAAAAGGAAATTACGGTAACAAGTATTGACATCCTGAGTGTCGATCCCTTTCACCGTAATTTTCTGTGTACATGATGCTCTAATTTAACTTGAATTTGTTCTTTAATATGGTTATGACGATTTTTCTGAGAAGGCAGTGCGCTTTTATGAGAAATTGTTCACGCTTTTGCTATTCTATCATGTGCGATAATAAATAGTACTACAAAATGGTAATTTTGAAAAAATATTTACAAAATATTACGACAATACAAAGCGATGTGAAATAGGCTTTTCTCTGATAAACAAATATCTGGTAAATATTTCAAAGATAATAAGAGTAACAAATAATTGTACTCATACACTGCAAATAATTCCGGAAAATATAATTATCTGTTTAATGGTTCTTCGCTACGGAAGGTGCCGGAAGTGTTGCTCATTTTGCGTTTCCTCGTGAGCACCTTGTGACCAAAGTCACTCAGGCGAACAACGTTACCCATGCCACAGGGTAGGCCACATTTACACACCTCACCCAACAGAGGACAATACACAGAGAGAAACATCCATTCCCTGAGTGGGATTCGAACCCGTAGAAATTGCTTTTGCAGTTAGGCACGCTAGCGCTCGACTACCTGTCCTGCATTCCGGATAATATTACGGTAATAAGTAATATTATCAGGAATAAATAAATAATCATTGATAATTTATTTTGATTATAAGTTAATAAGGGTTATTTAATAAGCATTAAATGAGCGTTCTGTTGAATATAACACTCACATTAACAGCAAAAATACTAAACAACCAGAAATCTCAAAGACAATAAGTACTAGATTTTATATATTTTTTCTACAAATGGTTTCTACACTTTGCCCACGGCTTATCATTGTTTTATAAGAAGAGCTCCAGTACAATTTGATTTTAATTCAACATATTATAAACATTAAGTCGATATTTTCTCTTTTTAACATCCAGCTTTTAAACTGGATAAATATTGTTCAGATTCTTAAAAAAATATTTTTCATAAAATCGTTATAAATGCAGACTGGATCACAGCAATAATAGTAAAAAGTAATATCTAAGGAAATAAAATGCTATCTTAAATCGATTCTAGTAGTGCTTATCAAGTAATCATTGAACAAAATAAAATATATTCGCTTCAAAACAACCATAAATTTAACTTCAAAATTTGATACATCGATACGCGCAACTTCACTTCATTTTGTATTCATATATGCGCATAGGCCGCTTGTTTGAAATTGTCGTCAGTTTTTATGAGCAGTTTCGCGACGTTTCCACTGTATAATCTGAAGGGGCAAAATATCTACGAAACCAATGCAGATATTCAAACATTCCGTAAATGCATACAACTGAAATTCTCCCTCTGACTTATGGGAGAGATTTTTATCGTATAGCCCATTATTTCCTATCAGGGCTAATCTCCGTTTATTAAGAGGAATCAAGACTCGGACCATCATTCTAAACTCTTATTGGTTTCGTATAGATAGTCGAAGAGGATAGTCCCATATCGCGTCGAGATATGCAAATTTGGGAATGATTTCTCCCAGATATCTCGTTTTCATATCCCACAGCAAATTTCCGCTTTTATGAAATGAGCATCTAAGCATTCATTTCTCATCATTCTCATCCTCTTCGGCATATTTAAAAATATGGGACTATCTCCATATTATGAATCAAACCAAATTTTATCACAGTTATATTGAACACGGTTAAAATGGAAAAAAATTTACTGTTTTGTTTTTTGTAATTAATGTTTTCATTTTTTTAATTGAAATAACAATTTTAAAATAAAACTTTAAAATATATTTTGGTGAAAGGATCATAACTTTATTATATTTAGTGATAAAATAAATTTAAATTTTTTTAAAGTTAAATTTCAAATTTTTTTTTTTGAATGATACTACTTTGTAAAAAATTCTGAATCAAATTACAATATAAAGTAACGACAATTTGGGTGCATCATCCGTAAAATGCATTTTACAGTAAAATCCATTTTTACCCTAAAAAATTATACCGTACATTTTAGAGTAATATTTTTTTAATTACAGTGATTCACAGTGATTTTACGGTAACTATTACTAAAGTGTAGCTGAAAAAGAAAAAAAAATAGGGTCAAAACTACCTGAATATGAAAAAATTTACCGTGCGTCTGTCTATATGGAAACACTAAAAAACTCAATAATTTTTACTGAATCTCCTTGGTAATGAATTTGGTAAAATTAACGATAAAATATGGTTTTATAACCAAGTTGCTTTGTAGTAATTGTGGTTAAATTTGCTACTTTTATTAAGATACCTTAAAGCATGGCATAAGAACCATTTATTTGGTTAAATTTACTTTTCAGTTTTTTTTGTTTGTCTTTTTTTACTAAATGCTTGGTAGTATGATCTACAATTTAAAAAAACAGAATTTCTGGTAAACTGTTACCAAATGAATGGAAAAATTACTAAATGAATGGTTTAAGTACCGTTTTGGTTCATTAACCAGAATCATGTTGTTTTTTTCTTTGTTTGTTTTTTACCAGAAATGACGGTACTATACATTAAAGGTAATTTTGCCTAAATTTATTTCTCTTTGTGTTATATAATGTTTTAAGATTAAAAAAGAACATTGTGCTGTGATTTCATATTCAAACATAAATACTTAATATGAAATATATCTTGTTTTCTCAAAATAAATTAGATTAATGGAACCATATTAATATTTCTATATTCGCATTAGAAGTAAATCTGTTAACATGAAATTGGAGCTTCTTCCCACACTCAGTTTTTGGTTTAGGCATTATTTTTTAACAATTTGTCTTGAAATAAATAAAATAAATAAATCAATAAATGAAATAATAAATATAATAAATAAATAAACGAAATAAATAAGTAAAATAAATAAATAAAATAAATATTTAAAGTAAATAAATGAGTAAAATAAATAAATAAAATAAATATTTAAAATGAATAAGTAAATAAAATAAATACTTAAAATAAATAAATAAACAAAATAATGCAAATAATAGTGGGAAATCAAAACATCTGTGCATCAGCAAACCAAAAATCAACAGCAAATATATAATGCTGTCGCAACATTTCAATAAACTTAAAGAGCTAATTTTCAGAAAATATATCATTCTAACCATCCATTTTTAGTTTCTTTTAATTAGTAGCATAAAAAATAATTCAATAAAGCTACGTAAAAGAATACAAATTTGACAAAACAAATATCGCTTCAGTTTCGTTTCCTCTAAAAATTAAAACATCCTGAACAATTTTCAATTTTATAGGACGACTCAACCTCGGGTGTGACCTCAAATATGCTAATTAGTTAGTGCAGCAGATATTTATATTATAAAATCNCATCATCCTGTATCAAATCTAGTCACTTTCTATCAAACTGAGTGGAATTATATGCAAAATTTTACGATGAAAAATACAGAATATTTACTATCGTATGGATTTGTTCGAAAGTATTTTCTAATCATATTTATATTTTTTAATTATTTATTCTCCATTCTTTCAATCTAATCGACTAATGTTTCTTATATTTTCTAATCATATCAGTATTTTTCATTCATATTAGAAAAAATATTAAAATAATAATCTTCACACACTCTATACTAAAGTAGTATCAAATAGGCAAAAAAAAGTAAAACTAAAATACATTTGATGCTCTTCCTCACCTTCTATTTGGGAGAAATATCTATAAATGAAAGATTTCCACTCGATGTAGCCATCATCCTGCATCAAATCCACTCATTCTCCAAATAGATAAGTGGAATCAGAAAGAGGACCGAGAAAAACATTTTCCTCTAACAGTAATAGGATCACTTAGAAAACTTACGATCCATTGAAATCCTCATTATCATCGGAAGCGTGGAAAAGAGATAAAATGACACTCACCTATAAAATAATGCAAATAATAGTGGGAAATCAAAACATCTGTGCATCAGCAAACCAAAAATCAACAGCAAATATATAATGCTGTCGCAACATTTCAATAAACTTAAAGAGCTAATTTTCAGAAAATATATCATTCTGACCACCCATTTTTAGTTTCTTTTAATTAGTAGCATAAAAAATAATTCAATAAAGCTACATAAAAGAATAAAAATTTGACAAAACAAATATCGCTTCAGTTTCGTTTCCTTTAAAAATTAAAACATCCTGAATAGATAACTCAAAAACCGGAGCCAAAAAATATTTTGAATTGTAAGGTATGCAAATTTTTACACCATTTTGAAGAATATGATTTTATATGGAAAACTAAAAAAGTTGAGCGAAATCAATTGAATAGTTCCTGAAAAATTAAACTTTAAGAAAGTGTAAAATATAGGATTTTAATTGTGACCAAAAATTTTTCAATTCAGTTAAAAAGTTCTCGAGTTATGGAGAAATACGCAACGCGCAAAAAGTGAAATTAACATTATGGGGTTTAAACTTATGACCGTTCTCTTGACCAAACTATTGAGACTGTATTTACCAGATTGGGGCTACCCCTATATCTTGGGGGTCAGGAATCGTAATCCGTCAAAAAAAGGTGTGTTTACTGAAAGGTGCGCTTACTTTTTTTAGTTGAAAAAGTCGTATTTTGAAAATTCAATTTCTCAGAAACTATTCAACCAATTTCGCTCAAATTTTGCATTTTGCCTTTAAAAATTACATTCGTTAAAGGAACATAAAAAATCATCTACTTTATAATTTAAAATGTTTTCGATTATTATTAAATAAAAGTATTTTTGTTGTATAAGTTAGATACCTTAACAGGAACAAATTATTTTTTTTTAATCAGGTACATCATAGGCTATATGTGATTAGTAATAAACCACATTTGGTTTGCAAGTCACTTGATTGAAATTATGGACTGTTATCGTTGAATAAAAAATACACAATACGTAAATGCTATATACTGCTTAATTATGTGAAGCTTAAAAGTAAGGGAAGAAATAGCATTTCCGTATTGACAAGTAAAGTCCCTAAAATTATTGTAGTAAACAATAATAAAATAAATATAGCCTTAAAAAAAATATTCTAGGTTCCCCATTTTGTTTCGATAAGGAAAAAAAAAATGCTCATCTCCCCGTAATGTGAGTGGTGGACAAAATAGCAGTAGGGTATGATGGAAAACGATACAATCTGTGAATGAGGAGGAAGAAGGGGGAGACTTGCGGTCAAACGTTCGATAATGGAAAAATGAATTGCATCTTAGGAGGGGAAATAATATTTTTGGGACCAGAGAAGCACTTTTTATCGAAAGGTAAGGCGAAAAACGTTCGACTAGGTCGTTTGCGGTCAATCGAAGGAAATCGTAAATTCTAACCATGGATACTTTTAGATTTTATTTATTTATATCGTCCGATATCCTTCCATGTATGTATTCATATCGGGAAAACGAATTCTATCAATTGGGAGAACGTCGATGCTCTTAGATATATCTTAAACTGGACAGGCAAATAATTTGCGATGGTTATATTTCTTTTTAAGAGGGGTTTTATTTTGGATAAAATAAAATGAAGGTAAAGTGAGCAAATATTTTTTGACAATGCAATTGTAGTGCTGGAATAATATTCTCAGCATATTAAATCAGATTTAATTTCGCATTCTGTTTATTGTTTTTCTTAAAAGAAATTCTATTTCAGTTCCCTAAATTGCTTAATTATCAACTGTTATAATGTAAATTTTCCATTTAGACGAGTATTTTAATTTCAAATTTAATTACCATCTCTATCTCACCATTTAATTTCTTATTTATTTATATCGTCCGATATTTATTTATATTGTCCGATATTCTTCCATGCATGTATTCATATCAAATTTAATTGCCATCGTCAAGTTTAATTGCCATCGCTGGCTACGTCTCTCAATGAATTAACGGATATAAAAAGATATGTCACCATTTGTTTTTTTTAATTTATATCGACCGATATTTATTTATATTGTTCGATATTCTTCTATGCATGTATTTATATCATTGATGTTTATTCTGTTTATTCCGTTTATTGAAACAAGTTCTATTTTCAGCACCCCAATTGCTTAAATAATCAATTAAATATAATGCAAATTTTTCGATTTTTGGCAATTTTTAATTTCGAATTTTATCGCCACCATGACTTACGTTAACGATGTAAAAAAATATCGCAATGAAGAGTCTGCATGCGTACGGTTATTCGTAATGTTGATTAGTTTGAATAGTCTCTAACTTGAAACTATCGAAAATCAATTCAGCATATTCAAAATGGACTTAAATTTTTTAAAATCATAACTTAAAATTAGTTTAAACGAAAAGCTTTAGCTTTCACGCGATTCCAAAAAAAAACAACGGGGATTGCTTATGACGTCAGAATCCACTTCCTGAGTAAGCGGAATTAGCTGAACCAAACCTATATATATATATATATATATATATATATATA